>NC_056728.1:1941319080-1941539080 GCF_019279795.1 Protopterus annectens
CAAACATTTACTCACACATGGGACACATACCTATGAGAAACTGGATGGTCACCATTTCATCCATTGCATGTCTTTTAGATTTGGAAGGAAAGTAGAACACATGTTGAAAACCTGCATCGATAGGGAGACATGCAGATTCCACCCAAATGGCATTCAAGGCCATAATGAGGAACAAAGCACTGTGAGGCAGCAACACTAAATTCTGTGCTATTGTGCCAGCTCTATCAGCCATTCTACATACAATTGTATAACAGTATTCACTGATGTATTCCTCTCTTTAGTTACTGATAGCGCTTCAACAGTGTACCCCTCCCATTACTTAGTTAAAATATTACAACACGAGATGGCATAACCTGTGGTGCATCAGAAAATAGTGTCCACCATTCATCTCCACGTCACCCATATGAGATGGTTCAGAGCATGTTTAGTTCCCTTATATACCACTCCTTGTATTCATATTACTGTTGCACTTGCATTCCTCCTTGTAGTTATAGTGAAGGCATTGCTATCATTCATAAAGTTGTAACCAGTCACGGAGAAGAGAGGATGGCTAAGCTTATTGCATCAGCTACAAAATCTCTTTACAGAAATCGGAGTAAGTATATTGCAAACTAGATGTGAATTTGTGGCAGAACACCTAGCCTCTGTAGGTGTGTGAAAGTCAGTACCCTGATTCTGTTTGCTTGATGAAATGCAGGGCCAAAATGCAAAAGGCAGCTGTTTGTTGCTTCATATCAGAGATACTTTTGGGTTATTCCTACAATAAATCACTGGCAAAAGGGTAAAAAAGAAATATGCAAACACAGCGCCAAACTACAAATGCCAACACAGTGGGGATCAAAGGTGACCTGTTGGATCATTCATTCATTCATTCATTCATTCCTTGATTAGCTTATTAATTCAGTTCTGGGTTGAGGGAAAGTTGGGGTCTCTTCCAGCATTCAGTAGATGAAAGACTTAGAAGCTCAATGTGACCAAGGCACCAATCTGTTACAACAAATTTCATGCATCCTCAAATATTATTGCTCAAAATCCAAGGTAGCAACAGATGATTTTTGACTATATGAATCTTAGTCAAGGAGATATTTTTAACACTAGAGAGTGGTGTTTCAGTTATACAAGCACCGGCAGATTTTGTGCCATTGAACTTATGTTTCACAGCTTTGTGTACACTCTGATCCCCATTTACTGTGATTTTAGATGGTTAGGTGAAGAATATAGTCTTTAATGTGTAACGTCCATATATAAAAACAATGCTTCAAGTTATTAAAATTATCTGTCAGTAAACATTAAGATTAAAGCCTGGACTGACAGAGATGCACAGCACTTATGCACAATGCTTGTTCTGCTAAGCATCAGTGCATGGCAACAAAAGAGATAATGAACATCCAAATGCAAACATGCAACATTTATGGGCATCTAGCTGCAATTCAGAATACATAGATGAGACAGGGAGCAAGTATGAAAGCAGGCCTAGCAGTGCCATGTGACTCTACAAATACATAGAGCACTGTAGTGAAATGCACAGGAAACAGTCCACAGGATGGCCATGAACTACCTAGTGTGATCTTGCAAGCACAAAAAATGTGATCTCACACATCTCAATTTAAAGCTGTGCTTGTAGCAGCTAGGCTGCACGTGTCACAATTTCCCTTGGGAGGATGGTACCAAAAGCCACATACATCTAAGTAGCCACATATAATTTGCCACTGCAATGTTGTTCTTATATGTGGACAAGTTGAATGGGTTGTACAGGTAAGAAAGAAAGGGGAAGAGCAGTCAGAGCATCACACATAAGCAAGGCGTATAGGAGCGTGCGGGATGGGAGGGCATTATTCTGAGGATAGGGCCGCTTGTTTTGGTTTTACTTAGAGAAAAGAATAGGGGAAGGATGAAAGTGACAGTAGGATAGGAATGGGATAGGATATTGCATTGGTGTGGATAGGCAAAGACACAGAAGCACAGATATGCAGGGGTGGAACTGCACAGAATGTATGAGGAGACACTGGAGGGACAAAGATAAATACAGAGTAGACAGTAATGTGGGAGGTTGAACAGTGAACAGGGCATGGGGCATTATGCAAGAAGAAAAGAACAGACATGCCTGGGGATATGATGGGGAACAAGTAGCTGCCATGTTATTAGTGCCCTTGCCAGCTGGACAGTGGAGGGACTAGTCTCCTCATGATAGATCAAAATGAGATGCATCCTTCCCAATGACCCAGTTGTAGGGGCCAGCTGGTAAAAGGAATTAATATTTGCTAAAGGAGGCTATTAAGTGTATCTGCTAACTGCTTGCTCCACTGCAACCTCCATATATTCTTCTGCTGTGGCTGGACCTCTTCTCAAAATGCAGGTGGCTTATCTGCCAGTGAGAAACCCAAAACCCTGTTCTGCTTAAGTACTTACCACTCTCATCATGAACCTCATCCACAGTATCAGCAGGGGTGGGACATGGTGATTGTGCCTGTAAAGCAAATCTGCCATCAACACGTCACTTTGAAGATAGAACTGGAAGATAGCCATAACTGAATATATCCTGATTCTGGACGGACATTTTGAATACATATGTTATCCCTTGTGAGGTGACCTGACCATGGCTGGTCACAGGCCTATCCTGCTTCATACAGAAGGCATCAGAGTTTGTGACATGCTGTGAGAGAAGACAAAATCAGAGAACTGTCATAACTGTAAGGTGAGTTACCATCATTTCTTTTAGTTGTGTGATGTTCAACAGGCCTGTTAAGACATGTTAAGACTGGTAAAGTGAATATGGCATAGGTATACTCGGGTTCACATCAGGAAATGTGCAGTCACTGTAACATAGTGAGGCATGACTGTACCCCAGAGCAGGGCCTGAGGAAATCCCAAGAAAATGTATTAGCCATATCACATACAGTACTTTCACCTGCATTACCATTGCCATCCCTAGCTAACATGGGAAATGCAAACAGCAGCAGTCTTAATTCGTAGAATGGACTTAACAATTACTCACCAGTAGTGACAGCAGTCCAAACCTGCAACAAATTAAAAAAGAATACATAAAAATGTAAAAAGAAGGAAAAAGTATTTAATATGCCATTTGGGCTGTTCCTGACTAACCTTTGCTTCCCATGCGCAGAGCTCAGCAATAATCCTATGCCTCAGGTCATTAGAATGATGCCTGCACTGTCCTCCCATCTTGGTGACACTGTGGTTGAGGATAACTCCTCAGTCAGGTCATGCCAAGCATCCACTTTCTTAAATACACCTCTATAATGGCCCAACTGCTCTCACTGAAATGACAATAAAGGGCAAGATAGAGTATTATCTTACTCTCTCTCGCACTCCATCAAGGTATTTGCTGAAGCTACTGTTCTCCCTAACTTTCTCTGAAAATGCTGTCCCTTTCATTAGCACCAACCTGGTAGCTTGTGAATCATGCTAGCAGTATTTACTTGTCAGTGGAGCTCCTTGCAAAATGGAGCAGGACATGCTTTAGTGCAAATCCCCATCATGAGCTCATGAAGGGGACAGGCTCTGCCGTATGCTGCTTTTGTGCCACAACAAAATGTGCAGCTTCATAGACATGCATGACTCCTGATCTAATTTGCCTCTGCACTATGAAAATAGGTACCAATCATAACCTTGGTGGTGCATTTCCAGGTTCAAGGCTTAGTTTGCTGATATCTGGTACTATATACTCCAATTTGGGCAGCATTATTTGGCTCTCTATGAGTCTGAAGAGGAATATTTTATTCTGGAAGTATGTAGTAAGCTGTGCTTTCCCACCTTCATAAGGATTCATAAGTTTACAGTTAGTTACTGGGCTTGCAGTCTAGGAGACTATTGATGAGCCAAGCTCAAATTCCCAGTTGCTCTTAAGCACACTCTGGTTAAGTTACTTGCTCTGGGTCACACAGTAGGCATATGAAGGCTGAGGGAATCATACCCTGTACCACAGGAGCTTTAGCTGACACCCGTAACGCACTATGCCAATTGCCAGGATGTGTACCGTTGCACTGGAATTCACATAACAAAAGTCTATCCACATGAATATGTGTGATTGCATGGGTCTCATGTTTGTAGGAGGCACTTACATCATGGCAAAGTAACCCAAAATATCAGGGCAATCTGATTCTGTACATGCCTGTTGCAATTACACTACTATTATGGTGTAGCTAATGTTTTTTGTTGGTTTATGAGGGTGATTGCAGCAGTAATATGCCTTAACACATATGTCCTCCACACTGCGCTATTGTTCCATATCACTGGTGCTTACCAAGGTGCCCACAGCAGTTGGCAACAGTGATGGCAGTCTACCCCAGAATATACCTGTTGGTATGTACTTTGGCTGTACGTACACCACTCTCTGTCCCTCTAGCTGCTGTATGCTGTACCTCCAAACTGATCACTTTGATTATTGTATGTTCTACATAGGTTACCCCTTTGTCTATAGTTGTCATTGTGCATTATAAAGTCTATCACAGTGTGCCATATGTTTATGGGCATCTGCATGTCTGGAGGATGAGATGGATGGCAGAGACTGGACAATTTCAACCCTGCTGAAAATAATGCCCTGGTAAATGCACTAACAGCATGTAGACAGTGCCTGTTGGGGAAAGTGGGTGCTGATTAGTATTGTTACATCCAGGTGTAGCAGACAGTAGTCCATGACATAAATGCCACATGGTGGGACACAGTCACACATTCCAGTAGAGAACAAAAAGAGTTAGACCAGAGAGTTTTTGGTGTCAGTAGCTAAGGTGTGACAAAGAGGGTGGCTGCCCTGGGCGCAAGCTGTTAGGGGATACAAACAGCAATACCAGTTGGATAGACATGTCAAACCAGCATTGCAGGTATTCATTCAGTACCAGCATGGAATTATAGAATATGGGCATTGTCAAGAGAGTTGCAGTAACTTACTAATTATATCTACCAAGATATTACTAGTGTCTCTGAATAACATTTTATACTTCTGTTGTTTTGTTTCTTGTCTTCATTTTGAGGGTGAGCAAGGCTGATTACTGTCCAGGCTACCAGTTTATCGACCTTTTAGTGCCAGAGCGGGAGGGTGGGAATACTGGTTTTGGGATAATACCAGGGGGAGTGTACACTGATATCAGTATTGACCCACCCCCGCTAGCCTCATTTTTATTTATTTATTGATTTTCAGTTTGATTACCGGGGAAGTCCACTGGGCCTAAAAGTGCCCGTTTTGAGTGGAGGCCCGGGGAGAAAAGCTCCGTAAGCAATACAATTACATTAAAGGTTACAAAATGTTAAAAAAAAAATACAAGAATAAAATTCATACAATCAGAAATGCAAATGCATAAGATGTAAATCAAGAGTTCAAGATGGCGGTCGTCTAGGGAGTACCCTATACTAGTCGCTCCTCATACTTCAGCAGTTACCTCCAATTTTTAAAACATTTAATTAAGGTGTTTTCCACAGAATTTTGTTCAGAAAGACAAACGGAACATCAACGCAAAAATTTGGTCTCTTTATAGTCAAAAATAAAGAGAATTTTATATATTAACAGAATTGATCTTCATTTGGCCTTCGAATCATAAGCCACATGCCTACAACAGACTTTCTCAGAGATCCTGTTCCCATTAATGCAACTCTACTAAGGTATGGCTGGTAACTCCGACAATATGGAGACACAGACCACAAAGGCCAAGTTTTCCTCATTGCTCTCACCTGAAAAAGATACAGGCTCAAAAAGACTCAGAACAAATAAACAAGGCGTCGAAAATCCAAAAATAAGTGCCAAAAAAAAATGAATCAAATTTTCACCTTGAGGAGTTAAAACAAGCTTTATAATCTATACATACTGCTATAAAAACTTTGCTGACCAACTCACTGACTTTGGTAAATCCCTAAATCAAATAACTGAAAGGTTAGACAGTCTGGAAGGGAAAAATCACACTAATGAAATTCAAATTGAAATTTTAAAAAAAGATTTATGTGCTAAAGATGCTCTAATAACTGAAATCCAAGATAAATTGTTAGACCTTGAGGCGAGAAGTCGCCGAAATAATATAATAATAAGAGGCTTGCCAGAATCCTATGATAGCCATGACTTACTAAAAATTGCTAAACAGATTTTCTTAGCACTTCTAAATCTAGATGGCAAGTCAGAGAGCCTGATTTTAGAGAGAGCACATAGAGCCTTGCGATTTCGTCAAGATGCCTCGACGCCTAGGATTATATACACTAAGATCCTGAATTTTCAAGATGCACAGAAAATATTGGAAACAGCCAAAAAGCAAAAACAATTTATGTGGAACCAGCATAGACTTTCATTTTCACAAGATTTACATCCACTGATTAAAATAAACAGACAAAAACTAGCTCCTTATTGTGCTGAATTGATTAAAAGGAATATTAGGTTCCAGATGCGATATCCAAATACGCTATCCTTCACACACAATGATAAGAGACATCAAGCAAGTGCATCGCAAGAAGCTAAAGATGTCTTTATAAAATTGTTTAAAGAAGTGCCTACTGGAATATCTAATGCTAAATAATATTCCATTCAGTCGATTACTATAGATACCTGCACTTAAATCAACTTATTCTTCACTATTGTTGCTTGGTCATGGCCTCAAATATATAAATAAGATTCTTTTAAAAAACTACAAAAGAAAAATGAAAAGTTTTTAAACTGTGTCCTTTGGTTCATTTTCTTTTGTTCATGTTAGAGCACTGACACTTTGCTCAAATGACTGCTGTCAACTTCTCTGGAACCTTAGATCAATGTCTATGGTTGAGTCGAAGTCTTTTCTTGTATATACCAGTCTAGTATAAGTGCTGAGGAGGGAAGTGAGACTCAAAATTTTTTATTGACTCTGAATCTACTTTGCAAGTCCTACTCAAAAGGCAGCTAGATTTCTTATGTCTTGAGGCTATACATACCTTAAGGAATCTTTTGTGCAAGGAAAAATACCATAGATGGTTTCTTGGGGTTCGTTGTTCGAGTGGTAATTTTCGATACCATTCGCACAATCGGAGATATACAACAACATTATTTGCTCTCTAACAGTCTTTCGGTTCAACGTAACTGGCGTGACAAGTCTATAAAGTTTAGAGTTGTCTATTCTGGATATTTTGTTGATATAAGCAGAATGATAGAGGCATAGTGCAGATTGGACATCATTACACAGTTTTTAAAGCTTTGCATTCACAGAAGCTTTGTCATGCTTTATTCTGTGAATAGTTACAGCGTCAAACAAATATTGTGACTCTTCTTCAAGGATCAAGCCACAACAAAAATATCTATTGTGGGTTTTACATTTCCCGATATATTTTATTGTTATAATTTACTTTGCCTTTCGGTTACTGTATTTGGATCAGGTTGGTTATATAACGTAGTAGTAAACTTTTTATATGAGCTCTTGACAATTTCTTATGGAAGGCGAGCTTGTTGATGTGTTATCTTTTGTTTAAATAATTTATACATAGTGTTCAATGTTTATATTATGATACTGTAAGTATGAAATGTAAGATATGTTAAACACACCCATAATTCATTAAGATACATGCAATGTATGCTGATCATAAAAGCTTAATTATTTAATTACTTATCAAACTCAACACTTTAGCAATTTCATTAGTCACTACATATAACACCTGTTCTTTATTAAAGCGTTAATACACTATTTAATCCTACTCAGACTATATAGGAGTAGAGTAATATTTGTATTACAGTCCCTGATTATGATTGTCATATTGTTTTCAGTAATTTTGTATATATGAATAGTTTGTTTATACATAGTGATAGTCCTTTTCAAGACTCCATTTAGAATTAATCTAGTTAGTTTGTTTACTTTGTTAACCAATAATAGGCATTCAATTCATCTATATATTTCTTCTCTAATAAGGGGTGGGTGGGTAGGCACCAGGTTGATTAGGAAGGAATATGGAGTGTTAAACACAATAATACATTTGAGAGGCATAAATAGTAGGTGGATATATTACAATAAGACTTTGATCTCAATCTTCTACAATGCTTTGTTAATATTAATTACCCATTACTTATTTGGTAAACTTTTAGATATTCAGGATAATGACTTTGTATATTCACTCATGGAATGTAAGAGGGATACATAACAAAGATAAGAGATCCCTACTGTTTCATTTGTTATATAAATCCCAGAACAATATTTGTTTTCTACAAGAAACTCATTTCCCCAGGGAAGATTGGGATAAAGAAAACAAAAAGAAATGGGTCAAAAAAATAATAGCTGCTTGTAATAGTTCTAATTCAAGGGGGGTGGCTATTATAATCAAAAACAATTTTCAAGGATCCATTTCAGATGAGAATTACGACATAAATGGAAGGTGGTGTTACTTTACCTCTCATCTTCAAGATCTTGATAAACCACTTGTTATTTTTAATCTTTATGGCCCTTGTAATAATCAACATATTTTCTTTTTACAGATATATAACATTTTATCCTCTTTTAAAGACCATTACATTATTGTGAGAGGGGACTGGAATGCTATTATTAGCCCTGATACTGACCGTACTAGTAGATCACCCTCATATAATCACCAAGCATCCATAGCTCTGGAAGAGTTGATGCTAGATTTGAATCTTATAGACCCTTTGTCCTTTACAAGTTATACTGCTAGAAAAGATATATACACATACTATTCAAAATGCTATAATGCATGGTCAAGATTGGATTTTTTCCTTATTTCCAACTCTCTCTCACACTTGAAGATTGATTATTCTATAGAACCTAGATTCTTTACAGACCATTCTAGAATATTTCTTAAATTTAATTTGGATCCAAATACATCACACAGACATACATATAATAATTGGACGTTAAATAATAACCTCCTCTTAAATCCAGACATTCATAAATTAATTACTGAAATAATTAGGGAAGCGCACTCTAATCTAGACACAATGAATATTCCATACGATATACAATGGGCGTCTTGTAAAGCAAGCCTTAGAGGCATGCTAATCAATAAGGCTTAATTTCTTAAAAAACAATATAGAAACAAAGAATCTCTATTAAAACTAAAAATTCAAACTTTGGAAAATCAATACAGATTAAATGCTAACCCCTCTTCTTACCAACAATTGTTAGATTCCCAGAAAGAATTAAGTTTACTACAAAAACATAATCTCTCTATAGTTGAACAAAGACTTTTAGCTACCTATTCTGAATGGGCACAAGTTCCCTCTAGAATTTTAGCGAGAATAATTAAAAACAACCAAACCCTTCCTAAACTACCACCCATACAGTACAAAAATAGGATATTTAATACTGATTTGGAAATTTTACAACACTTCACATCCTTGATTTCAGATTTATACTCTAAGGGAAATGCTCCTTTGACTAAGCAACACATGGACAGTTTTCTAACTTCTATTAAATTCCCCATGCTGAGTGAACAACAAAGAAACATACTTTCGGCACCATTAAGTTTGCAAGAAGTGTCAGAAGCCATTGACAGACTAAAATCTAGTAAATCCTCAGGCCCAGATGGTTTTACATCAGAATTTTTTAAAACTCACAAAACTGTTCTTATACCCTTTCTTCTTAAAACCTTTAACTACATAAGAATTAATGGTATTACAGATCTACATTGGAATACCTCGAAAACCATCCTAATTCTGAAAAATAACAAAGATAAATCTGATCCTAATAATTATAGGCCGATTTCCTTAATTAACACTGATATAAAAATTTTAGCCTCTTTACTAGCAAACAGACTTAAAAAAGTCTTACCATCTTTAATTTCTTCTGACCAAGCAGGTTTTATGTCCTATAGACACATATGGGATAATACTTTGACACTAGAATCTCTCATACAATTCACTAAAACAGATAAGAATCCATTATATGCTCTGATTCTTGACGCTTCGAAGGCTTTTGATAGAGTTGAATGGGATTTCCTTTTTCAAACTATGGCCTGCTTTAATATACCCAACACTTATATAGATTTGATTAAAATCCTTTACAAGGATTCCTTTACCTTCCTATACATCAACAGAAATACATCCAAACCTATAAAGATCTCAAATGGTACAAGGCAAGGATGTCCTCTATCCCCTTTTCTCTTTAATTTATATATAGAACCGCTGCTTTTGTACATAACACAAAACACTTTTCACAGGATACCCAAGATTCATAAAACCAATGTATATCTATCTGCTTTTGCGGACAATCTAATAGTATACTTCCAAACACCTGGTACAGACCTGGCTAAATTGATTAACTCTGTCACCATATATTCTCAAGCTTCTGGGTCTCAGATCAACTCACAAAAAACACATATTGTTCCTATAAACCCACAAGCTCATGAACCATATTTATTCCCGGACTCTTCTTTCCAAATTACTCATGCCATCAAATATTTGGGGATTCAAGTTCAACATAATGGTCTCTCCACATTTCAGAATAATTTGAATAACATTTGGTCATTAATAGTGTTGGATTTGAATAGATGGAAACTATTAAATTTATCACTTTTATCTAAAGTGGCGATAGTTAAAATGAATGTACTTCCCAGAGTTTTATTTCAATTCAATTCCTCAGACCAATTAATCCCTAAATCTTTTTTTTCCAAAATTAATAAGGAATTAGCCAAATTTATTTGGTTTCCCAAATCTGTTAGGATTTCATACACCAAGCTAACTTCTCCTAAAAAGAAAGGAGGCCTAAGTCTTCCAGATTTTTATCTTTACTGTCTAATTATTTCTGCCAATAAACTTCTATCTATTTCCAACTTAAATTCTAAGAGATATAATAAATATCCTAACTGGACCAAATTATGGTACCAAGTCATTTTAAACAAAAATATTAATCCGTCCACTCTCCCTTTTCTCTCCATGGATACTATTGATAACCTAAAAATCCCTAAATCCCTAAAACAAAAAGTTAATTCCTTTCAAGAATTGCTAAAACTCATTAATATTGAGAACACCTCCCAATTACTACAACCTCTTCACTTAAATCCTAATATTATATTAAATAACGTGCCTATTAACCTCTCAAATTTCCCTCATAAAAAATCTTACTGTCTGGGATCTGATACAATACAAAGATGAAACTCTCACTAACGTACGTAGAGTTTTTAAAGCAGATGTTAAATATACTACTATCTTAAGACAATTGAGAGAATTAATCACTGCTAAATTTGCTCACATTAAGCCAGATAAGCTAGATTTCACAAACGTTGAAAAGGTGATACAGACCTTAACTCTTCCAGAGAAAATGTTATCTAAATCATATAATCTTTTTACTCAGATAATTCATGAATCAGATTGCCTTTTTTCTAAATACTGGGACAAACATAATTTTCAACTATCTGTAAGTCAGAAACTCACAGCTATCAAGAATGCTCTGGACTACTCTCCCTTTAAGAAGCTCTTTTACACTCAATTAATGATAAACAATAATGTGTATTATACTCCCTCTAAATTAAATAAATTTAATGCTAGTAAATCTGCTTCATGTTCTTGTTGCTCCTTCCCAAACGCTGATCTTTTACATATTTTATGGTCCTGCTATCATTCACACAAACTTTGGAGCTCTTTAAAAGTCCATCTACAGAAGATGGGATATCACAAATCCACCTTATCTTGGGAATTAGCGATACTTCATATATCTAATACTCATCTATCTAAACTAGATACACAAGTAATAGTTTACACATGTTCCCTTATAAAACTTTACATTACTCAAAATTGGCTTGACCGTACTAAACTGAGTTGGAACAACTTTAAGAATCTAGCTTTTACATACATTTCAGCACAGAAAATATTAGTCAAAAGTCCCAAAAAGCGGGGCCAAATAAACAAAGTTATAGAAAAAGTCATGTTTATTATAAATAATGATTAATGGGTTATCTTACCTGTTGAGATTCTTAGTCCTGTTATATCTTTTTGTATAATTACACCTACTCTTAAACATATGCATACCTATTCTGTTCTGCCTCCTGGTTAACATATGTACATATTGCTTATAGTTATTGTATGTTTGTAACCTTTCTCAAAGATAAAAATTTCTGTTTTTTATATAAGCTTTATCTACATGTAGTATCTTCTAACTTTATATGATACATTAAGCATTATGGTTTTTATCGTTGATGTTTGACTGTATCTCTAAATTGTATACTCAATAAAAAGTTTTTTGAAAATAAAAAAAAAAAAAAAAAAAGATGTAAATCAAACAATGCAGCTAATAGGTAATAGAAAACACCTTTTACAGGAGTTTCAAATTCAAAACAACATGATACTAATGTCTGTAGCAATAGGAATTTTTTTTTTTTTTTTGCATTGGTGGTACAGATATATACAGTATTTACAATATGTAGTATTGAGGAAGAAATTCCATAGTCAGAGAAAGACTGGTAAGTCTATTTTAGGAGAATAGTAGAGAAATGCAAGCGATGTAGAATAGTTGGTGGGGGTATTCACTAGACTTTATGTAGGGTGGAAGCAGGAGTAGTTCCATTTGGATGATAGATATAGGAATAATTGGGTCTTGAAGGATTCTGAGTTGGGTGTAGTCCTGAGAGAAGGAGGAAGAGAGTTCCATTTCTTGCCTAGTGAGAAGGAGAGAAGTAGTTGGCCAGCGAGATGTTTTGTTTTGTGGATGGAGACTAAGTTTTGGTGTTTGGAGCTCAGAGATCTATTTGGGGTGTATGGAGGAAGGATATGTGTTAAGGCTGGGCATTTTTCAGGGTAGAATATTAATTTATGAGTTGTAGTTAGTTGGAGGTAGTCTAGGTGGTTGGAGAGTTCTAGCCATTTCAGAGATTGTAGGGAAAGGCAGTGGTGAGTTGAGGTTTTAGAATTAGTGGCAAATTTAGAGATCTTATTATAGCAAGTTTCAAGTTTAGAGATGTTAGAAGAAGACAAGTTAGTTAAGAGAGGGGCACCATAAAGTAGTGTAGGTAGAAGGTGGGTAGTTGCCAGCGTATGTCTAGAGGAGTTGGTGTGAAAGCGGTTATTCCTATAGAGCATACCTAACTTTTGGTGGGTTTTCTTTATGTTTTGGTGAATGTGGATGTCAAATTTAAGATTTTCGTCTATAGTAATGCCAAGAAGTTTTGCGGAGGGGACGACTTCTATAGCAGTGTTGGTATGACTTAGGACTATGAAAGCATTTTTGTCAAAGGAGAAAGACCTAGTGGGGGGGAAGAGTAGAATTTTAGATTTGTTAGAGTTGAGGGAGAGATGATTTTGTTGCATCCAGTTCTCTGTAGTGGAGAATGCTATTTGGGTTTTGGTTAGTATTTCAGGTAGGTTAGAGGCGGCACAGACTAGGGAAGAGTCGTCAGCGTATTGGATGACTGTTGTATTGGGGATGGCAGAGTGGAGGTTATTAATAAAGATGTTGAAAAGTAAGGGTCCAAGGATAGACCAGTTGGTGTTGGCAAGAAGGAGGAGATAGAGTTCTTCCATCTGACGGCTTGAGATCTGTCAGATAGGTAACTGGAGAACCAGGCTACAGTAGTGGGGGAGAGATTAAGGTTGGTGAGATGTGAGAGAAGGTGTTTATGGGAGATGGTGTCAAAAGCTTTAGATAGATCTAGCAGTAGTGTGGATACTAGTATTCCAGAATCTTGAGCTCGATTGACAGTTTCTAGGAAGGATATTAAGGCAGTTATGGTGCTATGGCTAGGGCGAAAGCCATGTTGGGTGGGTGTTAGGAGGTGATTCTGGATTAAGAATGACATAAATTGGTGGTGAACACATTTTTCTAATATTTTGGATATTGGGGAGAGAAGGGCGACTGGACGGAAATTGGAAATGTTTGTGTTTTTGCCACCTTTGTGAAGAGGTAGGATGTAGGCTGAGCACCAGAGTTTGGGTACATAAGACTCTTTTAAGGATCTGTTAATGAGGATACTGATAGGGAGAGCTATGCCTTCTGCTGCACATTTGAGGAAGGAGGAGGGTATATTGTCGGGGGCATTGGAGCAAGGCTTTAGTTTAGATAAGAGCCTTTTTATAAAAATTGTTGAAACTGGTTTGATCTGGAAGTTAAGGGGGCAGTTGTTAGTGTTATTGGGAAAAAGGGAGGGAGAGTTGGAAGGATTGTTTTTAGGGAAAGTTTTAGTGAGCTTAGCTATGGATTCAGTAAAGAAAGTGTTAAAGTGAGAGCTCAGTTCCAAGTCTGTTAAACTAGGGTCGGGGCAAGGGTTATTCCTGGACCCTGGATGCAGAAGGGAATTGACTGAATTCCAGAAATGTTTTGGGTTTTTCATGTTGTTGGTTTGTAGTTTATTATAGAAGTTTTTTTTGTCTATGGAGATTAATGTCTTTACTTGGTTGCGGAGTTGGGTATACTGAAGTAAGGTGGAAGACATTTTATTTTTTTTGGTAAAGCTTCCAGGATTTGTCCCTGTGGTGCATGCTCTGTTTTGTCTCTTTGGAGAGCCAAGGAGCAGGATTGGCTTTGACACATTTCTTTCTTAGAGGGGCTAGGGAGTTGAGAGTATTTAAGAAGACAGGGTTAAAGTGTTCTACGGCATCGTCAAGGGGGAGAGAGTTTAGAATTTGTCAAGTTATTTGTTTAAGAATGTTTGAGAACATTGTGGGGTTGAAGTTGCTAAGATGACGGGTTTGAATGTAGTGGTGTTGATATTGAATGGAGTTGGCTGAGCAGTGAATGAAGGCAGGGAGATGGCCGCTGAAGGAGTTGGGGACAGTGCCAGAAAGAGTTATTTTCTTTGGGTGAGAGACTAAGATCCAGTCTATGATGGAACCAGGAGGGGTGTTTTTTGTTAGTTTGAGTTGATGAGTGGATTACTTGGGAGAAGTTGTAGGGGTTAATGGACAGGGAGGGAGAAGGTGTATTGATTTTATTCCAGTCAATGTTAACATCACCAAAAATGTATGTTTCATATCTAATTTCAGAAGAGGTCCAGAGAAGAATGTTTTCTAGGGTAGAGATGTTGTGACCTGGGGAGATATATAAGGAAATTATGCAGATGTTTTTATGTTTATTGAGCCGAAGGAGGCTTGCAGTTATTTCAGTATTTTTAAAATGTGGGGTTGGGATTTGAAGGGGGATTAGGGAGAGAAGGTTGGAGTAGATTAGAGCAGAGCCTTAACCGTTTTTATCTAAGGATGTGGAAACCAGGGGGTAAGAATTCAGAGTCAGCAATATGAGGTTCTAGCCAAGTTTCAGAGATAGCTAAAATGTCCGGTTGGTTATGGTTAATCCAGCCTTGTAGTAAGTGAAATTTATTGTTTAGGCTCTGGGCATTCATAGTGAAGAATTTAAGAGTGTTAGCAGAGATAGTAGAAGGAGTGGAAAGGGGGAAAAGATTAACTGTGGTAGAGGAGGTAGGGGGAAGGGGGCCAGGGTTAATTGTAGTAGGAGAAGAAGGGGGATGGAGGAGGGAGTTATTGGTAAAAAGGCAGGGTCCAGGATTGGGATGAATATCTCCGGATAAGGCTAAGACAGTGCAGGAGAGAACTTTTAGTCTTATAGGTTTGCGTGGTAGGGAGTTGTTAGGGGGTAGTGGTAGTTTATGGAAGAAGGTTTTAGTTGTGGAGGAGAAGTGTTTGGGATGGAATAGGTGTAGTGTGTTAGGAGGAATGAGGGAGGAGGATATGGAGTGAAAATGAGTAGATGAAAGTGGGGGAAGTTAAGTAGTAGATACCGTAGGTTGATGGAGGAGCGCCACCTGGTGGGCAGTGTGTATAATGCAACAAAGTTGCCACAGGGAGATATTAGGTTAAAGGAAGGAGGGGGCTATCATAGTTCAGGATGGGGGGGAATAGAAACTAAAAGTGAGAGTAGGGACTATAAGGAAACAAAAGAGAATGGGAGTTTGGCTGCTGGTTGACCTGGCAGGGAGTCACTCGGCTACCTGGTAAAAAATTATGTCTTGGCTCTATATATCACAATAATGTTGATGCATTGCATGTACTTTCACTAAAAGTCCTTGCTGGGAGTAATTTTTGTGGAGCAGATGGGAATGGGTTTGATTAAAAGTTCCTTTTTTACTTTGAGGGTTCTTAGCATGAACGTCCAGTATGGTGCATTCAGGAGGATTATAGCAGGATAGGCAGAAACCAAGTTTCACTAAAAGTCCTTGCTGGGAGTAATTTTCGTGGAGCAGATGGGAATGGGTTTGATTAAAAGTTCCTTTTTTACTTTGAGGGTTCTTAGCATGAACGTCCAGTATGGTGCATTCAGGAGGATTATAGCAGGATAGGCAGAAACCAAGTTTCACTAAAAGTTCTTGGTGGGAGTAATTTTCATGGAGCAGATGGGAATGGGTTTGATTAAAAGTTCCTTTTTTACTTTGAGGGTTCTTAGCATGAACGTCCGGTATGGTACATTCAGCAGGATTATAGCAGGAAAGGCAGGAACCAAGTTTCACTAAAAGTCCTTGCTGGGAGTAATTTTCGTGGAGCAGATGGGAATGGGTTTGATTAAAAGTTCCTTTTTTACTTTGAGGGTTCTTAGCATGAACGTCTGGTATGGTACATTCAGGAGGATTGTAGCAGGATAGGCAGGAACCAAGTTTCACTAAAAGTCCTTGCTGTGAGTAATTTTCTTGGAGCAGATGGGAATGGGTTTGATTAAAAGTTCCTTTTTTACTTTGAGGGTTCTTAGCATGAACGTCCGATATGGTACTTTCAGCAGGATTATAGCAGGAAAGGCAAGAACCAAGTTTCACTAAAAGTCCTTGCTGGGAGTAATTTTCGTGGAGCAGATGGGAATGGGTTTGATTAAAAGTTCCTTTTTTACTTTGAGGGTTCTTAGCATGAACGTCCGATATGGTACTTTCAGCAGGATTATAGCAGGAAAGGCAGGAACCAAGTTTCACTAAAAGTCCTTGCTGGGAGTAATTTTCGTGGAGCAGATGGGAATGGGTTTGATTAAAAGTTCCTTTTTTACTTTGAGGGTTCTTAGCATGAACGTCTGGTATGGTACATTCAGGAGGATTGTAGCAGGATAGGCAGGAACCAAGTTTCACTAAAAGTCCTTGCTGGGAGTAATTTTTGTGGAGCAGATGGGAATGGGTTTGATTAAAGTTCCTTTTTTACTTTGAGGGTTCTTAGCATGAACGTCCGGTATGGTACATTCAGGAGGATTATAGCAAGATAGGCAGGAACCAAGTTTCACTAAAAGTCCTTGCTGGGAGTAATTTTCATGGAGCAGATGGGAATGGGTTTTGGAGGAATGAGGGAGGAGGATATGGAGTGAAAATGAGTAGATGGAAGTGGGGGAAGGTAAGTGCAAGGGATTATTTGAGAATGAAGTAGGAATGGAGGAGAATTGGAAGAGTAAGAAGTAGCATGCATAAGAGGAATTATAAGTGAGAAGAGCGAGAGGGACTTGGAAAGTATAGAGGATGTGGGAGGCCATACTTAGATTAGGGAGGGGTAATGTAGAGGAACTGTAGATAAGAGGATAGGTTGGTAGATGAGGAGTGGAAAAGAAGAAGAAGATAAAGGAAATTATTAACTGGAGGAGAAGTGGAGGTAGAGGAGGAGTGGGAAAGAAGAAGAGGGGGAAAGATATTATTAACAGGAGGAAAGGAGGGAGCTGAGGATAGAGATGACTATAGGATAATGGAGTGGGAGGAGTAGAGGAGAAGGCGTGGGAGGGGTCAGAAAGAGAGGGCTAAGAGTAGTTAATTGATAGGTGGGAGGGGTAATAAGGACAAGAATATGATCAGTTAATTGTTATGAGTGGGAGGAGTGTGTGAAGAATAAATGTAGAGGTGCTGGGGCGGGTGGGATATTGGGGCAGGGTGGGGGAGCAGAGTGAGCCCACAGTGCGAATGGAGCGGGAAGAGCCAAAGAAAGGAGAGTATGAGGAAAAACAATCAGTAAATGTGAGATCCAGAAGATAAGTTAGTAACAATATGTGTGAGTTTGAGAGACTTAGAGTAGAACAGAAGAGGGTGGATGTATAGTGAAAGATAGTAGAGGAAGGAAGAGGCTTATGAAGGAAAGGGAGGGGGTGTTTATCGAGGGAGAGATGAGTAGGTGGTCCAGGGACAGAAGCCAGTGAGTAAGCAGTGGGGGAGATGTCCAGGAGCAGTGTAGGAGAGCAGGATAAGAGAGGAAGAAGTAGTAGATACACTAGGTTGATGGAGGAGCGCCACCTGGTGGGCAGTCTGTATAATGCGACAAAGTTACCAGAGGGAGATATTAGGTTAAAGGAAGGAGGGGGCTATCATAGTTCAGGATGGGGGGGAATAGAAACTAAAAGTGAGAGTAGGGACTATAAGTAAACAAAAGAGAACGGGAGTTTGGCTGCTGGTTGACCTGGCAGGGAGTCGCTCGGCTACCTGGTAAAAAATGATGTCTTGGCTCTATGTATCACAATAATGTTGATACTTTGCACGTAGTTTCACAAAAAGTCCTTGCTGGGAGTAATTTTTGTGGAGCAGATGGGAATGGGTTTGATTAAAAGTTCCTTTTTTACTTTCAGGGTTCGTAGTATGAACGTCCGGTATGGTACATTCAGGAGGATTATAGCAGTTTAGGCAGGAACAAAGTTTCACTAAAAGTCCTTGCTGGGAGTAATTTCCGTGGAGCAGATGGGAATGGGTTTTGGAGGAATGAGGGAGGAGGATATGGAGTGAAAATGAGTAGATGGAAGTGGGGGAAGGTAAGTGCAAGGGATTATTTGAGAATGAAGTAGGAATGGAGGAGAATTGGAAGAGTAAGAAGTAGCATGAATAAGAGGACTTATAAGTATGAGAAGGGCGAGAGGGACTCGGAAAGTATAGAGGATGTGGGAGGGCATACTTAGATTAGGGAGGGGTAATGTAGAGGAACTGTAGATAAGAGGATAGGTTGGCAGATGAGGAGTGGAAAAGAAGAAGAAGATAAGGGAAATTATTAACTGGAGGAGAAGTGGAGGTAAACGAGGAGTGGGAAAGAAGAAGAGGGGGAAAGATATTATTAACAGGAGGAAAGGAGGGAGCTGAGGATAGAGATGACTATAGGATAATAGAGTGGGAGGAGTAGAGGAGAAGGAGTGGGAGGGGTAGGAAAGAGAGGGCTAAGAGTCGTTAATTGATAGGTGAGAGGGGTAATAAGGACAAGAATATGATAAGTTAATTGTTATGAGTGGGAGGAGTATGTGAAGAATAAATGTAGAGATGCTGGGGCGGGTGAGATATTGGGGCAGGGTGGGGGAGCAGAATGAGCCCGCAGTGCGAATGGAGCGGGAAGAGCCAAAGAAAGGAGAGTATGAGGAAAAACAATCAGTAAGTGTGAGATCCAGAAGATAAGTTAGTAATGATATGTGTGAGTTTGAGAGACTTAGAGTAGAACAGAAGAGGGTGGATGTATAGTGAAAGATAGTAGAGGAAGGAAGAGGCTTATGAAGGAAAGGGAGGGGGTGTTTATCGAGGGAGAGATGAGTAGGTGGTCCAGGGACAGAAGCCAGTGAGTAAGCAGTGGGGGAGATGTCCAGGAGCAGTGTAGGAGAGCAGGATAAGAGAGGAAGAAGTAGTAGATACAGTAGGTTGATGGAGGAGCGCCACCTGGTGGGCAGTCTGTATAATGCGACAAAGTTACCAGAGGGAGATATTAGGTTAAAGGAAGGAGTGGGCTATCATAGTTCAGGATAAGGCGGAATAGAAACTAAAAGTGAGAGTAGGGACTATAAGGAAACAAAAGAGAACGGGAGTTTGGCTGCTGGTTGACCTGGCAGGGAGTCGCTCAGCTACCTGGTAAAAAATTATGTCTTGGCTCTATATATCACAATAATGTTGATGCATTGCACGTAGTTTCACAAAAAGTCCTTGCTGGGAGTAATTTTTGTGGAGCAGATGGGAATGGGTTTGATTAAAAGTTCCTTTTTTACTTTGAGGGTTCTTAGCATGAACGTCCGGTATGGTACATTCAGGATGATTATAGCAGGATAGGCAGGAACCAAGGTTCACTAAAAGTCCTTGCTGGGAGTAATTTTCGTGGAGCAGATGGGAATGGGTTTGATTAAAAGTTCCTTTTTTACTTTGAGGGTTCTTAGCATGAACGTCCGGTATGGTACATTCAGGAGGATTATAGCAGGATAGGCAGGAACCAAGTTTCACTAAAAGTCCTTGCTGGGAGTAATTTTCATGGAGCAGATGGGAATGGGTTTGATTAAAAGTTCCTTTTTTACTTTGAGGGTTTTTAGCATGAACGTCCGGTATGGTACATTCAGGAGGATTATAGCAGGATAGGCAGGAACCAAGTTTCACTAAAAGTCCTTGCTGGGAGTAATTTTCATGGAGCAGATGGGAATGGGTTTGATTAAAAGTTCCTTTTTTACTTTGAGGGTTTTTAGCATGAACGTCCGGTATGGTACATTCAGGAGGATTATAGCAGGATAGGCAGGAACCAAGTTTCACTAAAAGTCCTTGCTGGGAGTAATTTTCTTGGAGCAGATGGGAATGGGTTTGATTAAAAGTTCCTTTTTTACTTTGAAGGTTCTTAGTATGAACGTCTGGTATGGTAGATTCAGAAGGATTATAGCAGGATAGGCAGGAACTAAGTAGTTGGAGCGGATGCTTAGGCCAGGAAAACACAGCAGCCAGGGGCAAGACTGTAGAGTAAAGATCTGATCATCATGGGATGATATACCTGGTTACATTCTGTACAGAAGCACTATATATACACCCTTAGCATGCATTCCATAGGCGTATGGTTGTAGCTCAGGTACACATGCTTCTCACTTCAGTGTATCCTTTGTTGTGAATTCACAGAGCAGAGCACTGCTATGGTGACATCTGCAGAGACAGGGGCACACGCACAGCAGCAAGCTGATGTTGGTACCAGTGCTGGAGCTGATAATGATAAGATACAGATATTTCAGTCCTACTTTGATGACACTGTGATAATGTCTGCCTCCATCTTGGGTGTGAATGAACCCTCATTACAGGTCAACCCATACCCGACCATGTAGCTATATATCATGAGTGCCCACATTCCCCCGTGGAGGAGGGATCCCTCCATGTGTGTATAGTAGGAATGTCCATAATCCGCAGTGGGAGAGGGAATCCCAACATGAGTGTATAGTATGAATGCTCACAGACCCCATGAGGAGAGATTCCCCCATGGGTGTATAGCATGAGTACTCATAGCCCCCAGAGGGGAGAAATTCCCCCATGGATGTATAGCATTAGTGCAGACAGTCCCCAGAGGGGAGGGATTCCACCATGGGTGTATATCATGAGTGCTAACAGTCTGCAGTGGAGGAGGGATTCCTCTGTGGGTGTACAGCTTGAATGCCCACAGTCCCCAGTGGGGGAGGGATTTTCCCATGGCTATTATCACCAGCTATTATCACCAGTGATACTCCCTAAAAAGTTGCAGCAGCAGATTCACACATTGAGCATGATGTAGCTATAACCAGTGGGTACAGGGCTGCCCATTGCCTTTACATGTCATAGTGTCCCTTGACATGTGGTAACACTAGTGGGTCAATCAGCAGGTATGCCACAGAGTAATCTAGACAAAGCTCACTATACCCAGTCCATCTTGAACCTATTTGCTGTGTTATGTGGCATCTTTGAGGACACAGAGTCCAGGGACACTATAACACATGTCCTGCAGTCCATGGAGGTATACAGTGCTTTTTTGCTCACCTTATTGGGAGAATCACCAGTGTTGCCATTACTGCATTCAATGTCTGCATTGTCCAAGGTCAACTGTGAGCAGTACTCGTGTGTATGTGTGTGTGTATGTGTATTTGTCTGGTTGAGGAGCTGTTCATAGTGTTCACTGCCCTCACTTGAATCTGGATATGTTATATGCTCCATCATCCATTCTCAGTGGAGTTCATGAAATTTAACCTCCAGGACAATACATTTTATGTGCAGACCTCCTCCATGTCACAGCGCAACAGTTGTACACCATCCCTGTTAAGGAGGACCTCACATTGTAGTGCAAAAAGCCAACAAAGTGGCAGCAGATTGAGGTAATTTAGCAGCATGCCAAACACATCTCTGAAAAAAAATAACATAACATCCCTTCAGCTCAGGATGCCTGCCTCTTCATCAGGCCAGCATAACACAACCACTTCAAAAATTGACAGTGTATATGACAGTGAATGCCTGATTCCTCAAGACCCCATCTCCAGCTCCTGTGATGTGATCCTTCTACAGCACAGTGTGTTGATAGATGTCATTGTGTCACTAGCTACCAGTGCACATGCTGACTGTGGTCTACTCTGCCCTCACTGCTTTATTGATGCACAGTGTGGCTCATAGCCTGATATTTACACTGCATACATCCTGCTGATGTGTGTGGTGCCACACTAGCACTCTATGGTTGTCAGGGCAGAAACATCTGGATCACACATCTGTGCCTCACCTGTGTTCCTGTGTATCATTTACATCTCTGTCTTGGTGCAGTTGTGTGGCTTCTCATTATTGCTGTTCCATCACTCTTATGGTAATGGTTCATATCCGTGGGCCCAACTATACCAGTATCCTGGGGCTGGTCTGCCCATCTGTTCGTCACCATATTATGATGCCTATAACTTGCTGGGGACATTCTGTAGACAGTAGCTGGATCATACTGTATTGCCCATCCCAGACATTTAAGAGTAGCAGAAGCAGGCTTTAAACAGGTTACGTACATGTTTTTAATGTGCTTTTCAGCAACAACAATGTTATACTGCACCTTATCCATACTATGTGAGTTCTGTACAGATGTCATAGGCCATTGTTTTAGAGGGCATCTGGCATCAGCTGTAGCAGAGTGTGAACATGTGTTGGTGAGGACACAATATATGGACATATTCAGTATGTACTTGTATAGTTTCACATTATCCCCTCTGTCTACACTTAGTAACTTGATGACCTTTCAGCTCAGGACACAGGAATTTCTGCATGCAGGAAGTGGTTAAGGTGCTTGCCAGATATGTGAATCTTGTGAACTGCCTAGGCATTATGCATACATATTGGGTATGATCCCTTGTATGTCCCACACTACTTGGCAATTTGAAGACTAATAGCCTTTTCAGTCCACAGACCTTTGTGACTGTGAGTCACTTGAGTTTAAATGCTACACGTGCATAATCTGTGTCATTTAATAGTACAGCAGGGAAACAAGCTATGTCATAGCAACATGGCCCTCCTGTGATGTTCTAGGAAACCTTATATGATACTCAAAATGGATTCACTTTACATGCTCGAAATGCTAAAATATCGAATTTTAGAATTTCGAGCCTGTAAAGTCGAACGGACAGAAACTGCAAACCCAGAAGTGTTGAATGGATTATGTTGAACCCGCGGTACTGATAGCGTGTTAGGTAAGTGTACTGGTTTTGAGGTTTTTGGGAGGATTGTGTGTGTTTGAGTGTGTTGGGGTGTTTGAGGTGTGGGTTAGGGTAGGTGCTGTGCAGTGTGAATGTGTTAATGTTGGGAGTGCTGGGGTTTGTGTGTATGCATGTGATGTGTGTTTGTGCAGGGGGCTGTGGAATGTGCGATGCTGGGTTGTGTGTGCTTTGGAGTGTTGTGTGACTGCGGAGTTAGTATATATAAGTAGGGGGGTGCAGGGGGCTTGCACCCTGCATATACTAAGGGTAGGTGTGTGTATGTGTTTAGTTGTGTGCGTGTATGTTATGGTTATTGTAGGGAAGTGTTGGGAGGTATGTATGCTGGTGTATGTATGTATGTGTTTTGTTGTGTGTGATGTGTGTTTTATGGGAGTTTGTAGATTCGTGGTTTTGTGTTTGCATTTGTGTATATTCAGCGTTTAGGGGATTCGACTTTATAGTTTCGTGATACTGAATTTCGATAATTCAGTATTTCAATGCTATAAAGTGAATCCGATACTCAACATATAAAAGCATCATATTAAGGATCATTTTGAGTATTCTAGAGGTTGTGACCTGTTAAACACCTGATATGTCCCCAGTTGGCCTCTTAAAGTTCTGTGTGACTAGTATGTAAATATCTATACATTCCTTGATCTCAACAGATATGGGAAGGTACAGGAAGGTCACCCTTTCTTATCGAATTTGTGAGTACCATGTGTCAGCACCCTTTCTTATCAAATCTGTGAGTGCCACGTGTCAACTCCCTTTCTTATCAAATCTGTGAGTACTATGTGTCAACACCCTTTCTTATTGAATCTGTGAGTACTGTGTGTCAACACCCTTTCTTATCGAATCTGAGTAGCATGTATCAACCCCCTTTCTTATCGAATCTGTGAGTATCATGTGTCAACATCCTTTCTTAATGAATCTGTGAGGGCTATGTTTCAACACCCTTTCTTATCAAATCTGTGAGTACCATGTGTCAACACCCTTTCTTATGAAATCTGAGTAGCATGTGTCAACACCCTTTCTTACTGAATCTGAGTAGCATGTGTCAACACCCTTTCTTATCGAATTTGTGAGTACCATGTGTCAACACACTTTCTTCTCAAATCTGTGAGTACCATGTGTGAGCCAAGACCTGTATGATATCCATATTGACACAAAAGTGATTAATAATCTCTTTATCTGTGTGAAATTGTTGTAAGTCATTCATGGGTGATGTTATTTACGTTGCTTTCAGATGGCATAACGCACGTAATATTGGAAAACTGTGGCCATAAGATTTATAGCGTATTGCTACAACATGGACACTGTGAATGAGCATTTTTTGCAGTATGCATTGCTGATCATTTTAACATGCTCTGCTCCTTTTATAGGCAGATGCAAATAGCTGTGTAATCTCCCCTGTAGTCATTTATGAATTGTGTCTTTGCTCACCTTGCCTACATTTTAATATCATTAAGACCTCAGTCATCTCATTCATTCAGCCTTTGCTTATAATTTCTGTTGCACATTTGGGTTCACTGCATTAAAGCATACCATGGGACTATGAATACGCGTATCCTGTGCCTGGCTGCTCATTGCCTATTTTGATGCAAATGCAGGCTGAGACCTACACAACTTGCCTGTGAATCTTGGCCAGGTATGCTTCGTGCAGATTTAATTGAGCTATTTATTAATTTTGCATGACTGTACTACTCATTATTTTGTTAAGGTTACTCTTTATGCCCTAGTCATATTTATTTGTAATGTAAAATAAATATTCCTTGTAAATTCATGACCAGATAAAAGTTTTAAATCATATTACTGCATGTTAAAGGAAACATTTGGTAGGGGGAGTACTTGAATGTGTGTTGCATTATTTAATAAAACAGTTGGCAAGTTATACAGAGCTGAAAAACTAGGTGCCAAAATTTCAGAGAAATTAGATTTCTGAAGACATTAGATGTTTTCTGAATAAATGACCATAGTTTTGGGCATGAGTGTTGAATTAAAAATACAAACTGTTTGCTTTTATAATGATTACGTGAAAGGTATACTAGAATATGATTTAGTTTGCCTGTTTGCTATGGCTGATTATATGTATAATGAATTGTTTCAGAAGCAAATGGCTTAGTATAAATACTTGAAGTTAGATATCTGTCAGTGTGATATTATGTAGAATGCATAACAGTTATATATAACCATACAGCTGACAGTCACCAGAACGTACGAATTATCAATAAGACATCCTAAGCATTTAACAGGGATTATTGGAAACAGTAGATAAACAGCTGTAGTCATGTTCTTGCTGGCCATTATCCAATGGAAGATAAATTGCGAAATGCTCAACAGCCATTTTAAGTGTTGCTGTATTGGTATCAATGGCTAAAGATGTTTGCAATTATTAATTAATAACAAGTCTCAATTTGTAGTAATATGTAGTATAATTATTATTATGTTAATACTGCATGCAGCGTGATGAAGTTTAAGTGTGGATGTCATCATTGTTTATGTTAAATATGCATAAACATAAATTAAACATTAAATTATTCTTAGTGGAGACAGTAAGAATTCTCTAAGGGGATACATGAAATCTGATGAAAGTACAAACCTTGTGAGATTTATAATGCTCAGGGCTGCAATTTGGCTTTCAAAACATTAGAATGTTGAAGGGCAAACATGTTTACTATTCTAACTTTTTGTAGTAAGATAATGAATGCAAATTAATCAAATTTTGCCTAGCATGTTTTGGTTAATGGTTTTAATGCTGGATTTTAATCAGCAGCTGTCTTAAGCAGTGTTTCAGTCTCAATCCTTCAAATATGGTCCCACATCTCACTGCAAGCTGACAGGCAATGAGTAACCTGTATATGACACCATGTCCTTTTCCATTGGCTGAAGGCCAAAACTTTGCATTATATAAGATGTCATCTGAAGTGGTAGAAGGATTTCAGTAAGCAGATGTGTTTTCAGTTATCACTAATTATACCATATCCTGTAGCACAGCATATCCAAGAAGATGGACCTTAGTAGATTGTTGTCTCCATCATGAACAATGACCATTTCATATTTAACTTGATCATTTATAACTTAATTGAAATTCCCCTAATTTTGGCTCCAGTCAGGCAGGATACAGGCAGTTGCAAGGTCCAATGAGATCTGAGACTGTTTTACTCATTCTGGAATCCCATTTATTAAAATGTTTCTGGGTTTGCCAGGTCACAATGTCTACTGTAAAGGCCTTATAAGCTTTTTTTTTTTCTGTCTAGTTTTTCTTCTTGACCATCAACTGCTAGGCACTCTTTTGAATGCTCCAAACCTTCTATCTCAGTAGTACTCTAGGAGGGTCTGCTGCTGGGGAGGGGAAATGGGGAAAAGGAGTATCCTAGTATTATACCCTGGGTGGAACTGCACAGCAAAGTGAGAGAAAGGAAGGGACAGGGGTGGCTGTAAAAGGAGTGGAGCGGATAGCTGCAGCATCACTTGCACTGCTTGCATCCAGATTTTCTAAGGTTCTGCATGTAGTGTGCCAACATTACAATTGTAGGCTGGGCAGGCAATGAAGCCCTCTGAACTCATGCCCACCCTGGGCCGCTCTCCAATTATGCTTCCTCAGCCATACCACATGTTCAGCCTGGCAATTTCTCCAAGCTCTGACATCTGCTGAGGCTTGACAAATGATATGCCCACATTAGCATTATCCGTTCTGTCCAGTTTAGGATGAGGAAAGTTGGTTTGGGTAACAGATTGGGGTTAACGAAGAAATGTTAGGCTATGTATGCAACATGGAATGTAGGCTGGGAGGATGAGTAGCAGATTTGTACTGAGGCGTAAAAAGTAGTGGTGGTAGTAAAACAGGACAGTGAGGGCAGGGCTTGACAAAAGATCACTGGCTGTGTATTACTGTAACATGTTTGAGTACTGGGGGCATTGACTAGGGGCATGTCATTGTAAAGTTTTAGTTAAGAGAAGGCCCAATGGTAAATGTGCTAGTGTTGAAATGTTAATAATGGTTATTTTGGAATTATGGAAATATTGGGATTAGATTTCATTTAAGTGTGTGTAAGAAGTTTGGAATTATGAATTACATTAGTTTTAGGGATTTTAAATGTACTCTGCTGGAACTGTAGTTTTAAGATGATGTATGTGGTATATGGTGTTTTCATAAAGAACCTACTAAAATGAAGAAAGATAAGTCAGTATTACAATAGAAAGTGCTTGGGTAAAAAATGCAAGTTTATGTGACAAAAATAAAAGGTCAAGCTAATTCTAATTCTTTGAAAGTATAACAAAATTATCTAAATTTAACTTCTTCAGTTGGGCAGTTCTAGAATGTTAAGATTACGAGAATGTGCTACTTTACTTCAAACTTCAATTTTTTTTTTTTTTTTTTTTTTTTTTTTGCTATGGAGGCACACCTCTGAATCCCCTTTCAACCTTTTTTTTGTGCCAACTCAAAACTTGTATTGGCAAAACACTTATATGTACCATGATCCGGGAAGCCAGAACATGAAATGGAATACTAACCAAGTCTCTTTTAGTTTAATGGCTTGTTACATGTTAAATAAATGTGAGTTTCAAGGAAATACTAGTTATTATTTATTCGTATTGAATCTGTTTTTAGTCTATGGCTCATAGTGTTTTGTGAAATGAAATAAAAGGAAATAAATGCATTTTATCAAACCTCAGTTATTATTGTAAAACAAAAACAAAATAGTATTCAAACTAAGAAATTTAAAAATGATTTTATGTTAATTGGGTAGAGATAAACATATAAAGGGATTCTGATCCAGCTCTGGTTACTTCTTAATCATATTGGGTAGCTTCAGTGAATCTATTCAATTTTAAGGATGTTATACCATTCACATATTTGAATTCATATATTTGAATTCAATCTGTGTAATTCTCACCTGGTCATGACTTATGTAAGCTTTAATTAAGGGCACCATTTAAAAACTTAATTTGCCACTTTTCTGCCGAGTTATGAAAAAAAAAAAAAACATTGATCATCTCTATTAAACACACAGCATTACACATTATATGCGCCTCTACAAGATGGCTTAGTTAAGCCAAAAGTTTTTTGTGTATGTAAGCATCAAATGTCTTCTTGAATGTATAAAATAGATCATCATTCCTTCCTTCCTTCTCTCTCTCTCTCTCTCTCTCTCTCTCTCTCTCTCTGTATCTATATGGGTGCAAGGGAGTTACAGGGTCAACTGTTTCTGGCATGTGACTATGATTACATTATTTAAGAATGACCACATAAACGTTGATTTAGATCTGAAGAAGTCCAGTAGTAGGACAGAATGAAAGAAAATGCTTAACTTTTCAATAAAAACAATTATTCCATTTACTTGCTGGTGGATCCTTCCTACCTTGTTGCTGTTTTCTGGGCATGTTTTCTTCTTTTTGGTTTAATGCATGAAACATGCTGAATAAGTGAATGCTGATATAGCAATGTGCTTTATTGCTCTTGATTCTCCACTTCAGTTTCTGCTTGTGTTGCTAACATTATATAGTCTGTCTATCCTACCTATGTAGCTGTGTGTTTTTATTGGGTACTGTAGTTTCCTCCCTCATCCCAAATACTTGCCATTAGTGGAACTGATGGCCTTTTAGTTTACCAGTATGTATGCATATCTTGGGTAAGTGAATGTATACATGCATCCTGTGATGGATTAAATTGCCTATAGTGTAGTGGATAAACAAGTGTGTGTGTGTGTGTGTGTGTGTGTGTGTGTGTGTGTGTGTGTGTGTGTGTGTGTGTGTGTGTCTACACATCCTAAACTTGTCTGGTATTCTAGTCAGGCTTAGTTCTCTAGTCCAGTCCCATTGAGTGCACGGATAGGCTCAAACTTCCTCATGTCAGTAAGTAGGTAAAACCAGCTATCAGATTATAAATGTTAGTTCATTACTTCTTAGCTTTTAGTTGAAGAGCTGTTAAGCAGAGATGAGTGCAAGTACATCATGTGTAGGAATCTGTTAATGAAGTGACACACATATTAGTAAAACATAATAACTTCATGTGAGTACAGTGACTTTCTGTCATAGAAGACTGTGATTAGATAATTCTTAAAAAATCATTGCATGTGAGTAAAATGAGAATAAAAAAACAAGAAGCACAATCTGCTTGTTTATATGGTATACAGTGCGTTATAGGAAAAAAAACATGGCTTTCTTATTTGCAGATAAAATATTCCTATAAAGCCTGTCCATCTGAACTAACTGATGAGTCTTCTAGCTGATTGTCTGATCCAAGCAGAGAAAACTATTGCTCTAGCCTCAAGCTTCTCAATATCTTTTCTTCCCACAATCCCCTTGTGAGTGAAGCTCCATAAGATTTTGTTTGGTGCAGTAGCATTCGGATGAGATCTCCTTTAGCCACAAGCTAAGTGCTTCTTCTGTAATATTTTGAAATATTTACTCATAGCATTCAAACTTATTTTGATAATATAGATATATTTGGTCATGCTTCCTTGTCTTTCAGATAGATATTTACTTAAAAACCCCTCTTTTTTCCATTTTACCTTTCAGCATCATATGGGCTTTTCCCACTGCCACCAATAATAATAATAATTCTAATAATAATAATAGTAGATAGTGGCATATATATATATATATATATATATATATATATATATATATATATATATATATATATATGATACGTGACTCTCTTCAAGACGAATCTTGATGAGTGGATGAGAGATCGTAGGTTTACCCCGGGTATCACTTCTGTGTCACTGTTCGACAGAGGCACAGTATACTAACCTCGAAAAAGGGCATAGCAAAATTAATTTAAAATGGCTGGCTAAAGCCAACCACACTCTGGCTAGGCTTATAAATGCCCTAGGACAGATAGCCTAGTATGAACCTATGAACCTATACATACATAGATATGGGCTGGAAAATTATTTTGTTTTTTTTAATTTTTTAGCTTGTGTGTTGTCTTCAACATCCTCTTCCTACATAGTTTTGTGTGTGTGTGTGTGTGTGTGTGTGTGTGTGTGTGTGTGTGTGTGTGCGCGCGCGTGTGTGTGTGTGTGTGTGTGTGTGTGTGTGTGTGTGTGTGTGTGTGTGTGTGTGTGTGTGTGTGTGTGTGTGTGTGCATGTGTAGTTAAACACGGAAAAAGACAGAAAGAAAAGTTTTAAAAAATGTCAGAAAAGTAGCCACAAGAACTCCACCCCCTGGACACTGATGACTTGTGTGTAATTTGTCTGGGACTGGACCATATCCATGGCTTGTGACATTTCCCAGGCCTTTGGCCTAAGAGCTCTCTCTCTCTCTCTCAGACCATAGAAACAAACTTGTCATAAAAGGGTTTCTGGCTCCTAAATCTGAGGCTGATAAGACCAGAAAATAAAGGCCAGAGATAATTTCTGTGAAAAGAATGGCAGATACAACATGAGAAAAAGGAAACATGATGATGTGGCTGCTTCAGCAGCACCAAAGTTGTCTAGTGAAGATTCTTCTCCTTCTGAATCAATGACTACAACTATTCTATTGGCTTCATAAATGTCACAGTCCATAATTATCTCTGACAAGTCCCTTAAGAGACTGATGAGCCAAGCCTCTTCTCTCAAGGAATTAATATGCATGCATTTTAGACCATTTTCTGATGCTTCTTATCCTTCGAGGGTACTTCAGATGTTGAGGTGGATCACATGATGAGAATGTTTTTAAAGGCACAGGTTGAGATAGCTATCCTTCTTTCCCCTTCTGTGTCAAGGGTGGAAGGGGCAGGCCTTTCATTTCCCTTTCTTGTTCCTTCCAAGTCTTGGCATTGGTGGAACTGGAGCCAACCCTGATCCCAGAAACATGCCCCCTGTCTCTTACAGGTGCCCCCAACCTGACTGCCAATACATTGCATCTGATTTGCTCAATTCCAGCAGTTTCACAGCCAACTGGTTCTCAGCACCAATGGCTCAACAGGGAACCCTTGGCACTCTCCATGAAGCTGTTAGTTATGGCTCATTTTTAGTGCCAAAGACCTTGGCTTTTGAAGGTCTGGTGAGGATTCCACCTTTGGGGCTGTCCACTCTATCAGGTGAAGAATCTCCTTCTTGGCACAGTCCAACCTTTTGGCTGGGAAGGTGGCTTCTGCAATAAATAGTTATTGCAATACCTAATACAGAAGAATGACTTATTACCTAATTAAAAATTCAGCTTCACTTGATACAGTGTGAATCTATACATACATACTGCAAGTATTTGGACAGCTATATAAAGTTGAAAAAGAACATTGGCACTAGATACAGTATTTATAAGTTGCTGTTCAAAGAGATGATATTAAACACACTGAGTATACTTTTTGGAACATAGATGACTATAGCCTAGGCAAAAATATATTTGATCTTTGTCTAAGAAATATATTATGTAAATTCCTTCTCTCTGAGCATAGTCAAAGTATGCTGGTGGTGAAAGAAGGGAGCAAGTAGTTACACGTGGGGTAGTACAGGAGCAGAGTCAGGTTTTATTTAGGTAGTCTTTTAGTAGTAGTTTGAAGTTGGAAAGGTTAGAAGTAGATCAGATTTGCAGAGGGATATAATTCCATTTTTTTATGGACAGAATACGAGTCGAGACTTTGGCAGGAGGATTGGTGGGGTTTATGTATACTGAAAATATTAGATTGAAGTAGTCTGTTAGGGTGATAGGAATCGAAAATAGGGGTAAAACAGGGCAGTCATTGGCTTCATTGATAATGTTTTATGTGGAAATAAGCTAAATGCAATCTAAATGTTGAGGCAGTATCAAGCAATTCAAAGCCTTAAGGGCAATACAGCGGTGGCTGCAGTGTTGTTTGTGGTGGCAAATTTAGCAACCTTATTATAGCACATCACCAGCTTATTTTTAACTGCAGCCTGAAAGTTGGTTATGATAGTTGCACCATATCAGTGAGACTGGAGAATGTAGGTAGTGGCAAGAGTGCTTTTGGTGGTGTTGCTAAGGAAATTGTTATGCCTATAGAGCACTCATAATTATTGGTGAGTCTTTTTTATGTCATTTTGAAAATACAGGTAAAATACAGGTAAAATTTAAGGTTATCAACTATAATCACTCCAAGAATTTTTTTTATGGGAGGCTACTTCAATTTCAGTTTTGTTTAGTAAAAAGATTTTGAAATAATTTAGCTTTATCAGGCACGTGTGATTTGGAGAAGAATAGCAGTCATTTTTTTTTATTAAGAGCAGAGTAGTAGCTGGAAATTATGGAGCCATTTCTCAACTGAGGAAAAAGCTTCTTGTGTGATATGGTGGAGTTGAGGCAAGTTATTAGATGCGTGCTCATATGTAGAATCATCAGCATATTGTATAAAAAAGGATGGGTTTATGGTGGTATCGAGGTCACTGATGAAGATGTTAAAGAGGAGGGGACCAAGAATAGAGCCTTAGGATGCACCACTGGAGACTTGCAGATACATATTATATATATATATATATATATATATATATATATATATATATATATATATGTATATATATATATATACACATACATATATATATGTACATATACATACACATACAATACACACACACGCACACACACACGCACACACGCACACACACACACACACACACACACACACACACACACACACACACACACACACACACACACACATATATAAAGAAAGAGTATGCTGCCATTTTACAGACGAGAGCCTGCTAGTTAAATAACTGGTGAACCATAGTAATGAAAAAGGAGGTAGTCCAAGTTGAGACAGTCTATACAAGAGATTAGGGTGAGAAACTGGATCAAAAGTTTTTGACAGGTTGAGGAATAAGGAAAAAACATGTTTGCCTGAGTCCCTGTATTAATTTATGGTGTCAGTGAATGACAGTAGGGCAGTGGTTGTACTGTGTGTTGTGTAGTAGCCATGTTGGGTGGATGTTGAGAGCTGTTCTTGATGAAGATAGTGGAAGAGTTGCTTTTTAATACACGCCGGAGGTTAGACAGGTCAGCCTGAATGCCACCTTCATTATGAGCAATAATATAAGATTTCTTTTCATAGTGAGGGCACATAAGATTCAAAACTGGACAAGCTATGGCATTGGCAACTACTTTTATGTATTCAGGTGGAAGACTATCAGCTGCAGTGGAGCAAGATTTGAGTTTAAGTAAATGTTTTGTCTCCTCTAACTGCTCACCTACCTCTCTCTGCTTCTTTTGTTCTTCACCCACTTCTACATCTTCTCTCTGCCCTCTGTCTTATCTTGTTCACAGTAACCTACTACCATTTGGCACTGGTTGGAATATGCTGCATTCATAATTGCATACTGTTGGACACTGTAATTTTCAAACCTGCTAAACCCAAAATTGCTTATCATGCATCAACTTTCAGAGCATGTACTCAGGGAATACTCTAGATTCATTATTTTTTACACTGTTGTACTCTGCAATCTCAAGCCTGTAAAATCCTACAAAGTTTTCTTTTTAATTAACTTTTAAATTGTATTATATGTACTTTTAGTAACACTATTGTTTGTAGTTTATGTTCAAATCTGTACCTGTATCTGCACTTATTTGTAACTAAGTGCATTGCTTTTAATATTTGTGCTTGTCTTTAACATCAAATGTAAATGATGTACTGTTTTCTGGAGCTTTTCTCCCAGGGACTCTGCTGAAAATGGGCCTCTAGCACAGTCAGACTATTTCCTGGTTAAAAAATGGATAAATGACTGATGTGTAGACAGGTCCTAAGTGGAAGTTGGTGTCAATATATATACAGGGTAAATTAGGTATAGGTGGGGATGCTGGGGAGGGAGTAAAGGAAGTTGTAGTGTGTATGGTGTATGGAGGATATTGGTTTTGGTCTAACCTGTTGTTTGCTGAATTACTAGGATTAGGTATTGTTGATAGTTTGGAAGAAACCCTGGATGGGGGTAAAGAGTTTTTAATTAAGATGGTAGTGCATTCTATCAAGTAAGTATTGAATAAAGTTACAATTTCTAATGGAGCACTATTATGAGAAAGGATGGCTTCCTTGTTTGAGTCCTGATATAACAAGTTACATATTGATGTCCAGAATTATTGGGAGAGGTGATTTTTGTAATGATATTGTGATGGCTATATATTTTTTTTATCTAAATTAACTACACTATTGGGAGTTTTAACTTTAAGCCATTCTTTCAAAGTTTTGCCTCTGTTAGATATAGCTTTTGTCTGGGTAGTGAGACATGGTGCATTGTTAATTTTCAGTCTTTTTTTTTTTTTTGCAGATTGAGGCATGGCTGTTTAAAGTATTTAAGAAAAAAGTATTAAAAGTTTTGACTGCCCCATTGAGTGGAAGAAGTTTTAAGACAGACTGATTAAAGGCTTTCAATGTATTGATGAAGCAGCCTATATTGAATTTAATAAAGTTTTAGGTTGTTTTAAGTTAGTGAGTGTTAGGTTGGTGGGTGGTATTTCTATGGCTATAAGCTTGAAGTAGCTCGCTAATTGAGTTTGGATAAGTTCCAGAAGTTGTACATTTTCTAGGTTCAGAGACCATTATCCAGTCTAGAACTGGATCTTTACTGTTGGTATTACGAAATCTAATGTGTCATTTTATAAATTGCTAGAAATCATAAAGGATAATACTAGCTGAGAGAAAGTGAGCTGATTTTTGGCAGTCAATGTTTACATCTCCTAGGATGATTGTTTCATAAGGCATATAATTAGTTGTCCAGGAGAGAATTTCTTCTAAAGTTGTTATATTATTCCCAGGTGGGATATAGACTGTGACAAAGCATAGCTGTTCTTTTTTTACTGTTAAGCTTTAGCAGTGATGCTAGTATTTTGGCATTTTGGAATTTTGGGATGTTCTGCCAAATTTATACCTCTGAGGACACATGCTCACCACATTCAGATATGCCATGAAATAGGACATGCAAAAGTAGGTACATCAACTAACTTTCGGAATCATTCACTTTGGCTATGAACTCGGATAATCAAAAGGGCTTGCCACAGTCCTCTCTCTGGTGAAATTCTTCAGTTAATGCACCAGAGGAGAAACTGGTCTACAGATCCTCCCTCTCGGGAAGAGGAAGTTGTTTTCTGAAGCCTTTCTATGGCTTAGCACTCTCTACATCATGGGTGGTTCCTCAAATTGACCTGTCTATCAGGAGGATATGACAAGAGCCTGACACTTGTGAATCTGTATCCCAGACACCAGACAAAATATTGAGAATCCCCAAGCACATGGAATTTTGGCTAACAGGTCCCATTGTTGATACCATTATTGTAGCAGCTGAAACTAAAAACGAGCTTAGACAGGATATAGCTACCATCTGTATGCCCAACAGAGAATCACAGGTAATGGATAGATTAAGAAACTGGATTAATGCTTCATGTACATTTGGTATCAGGGACTTGAACTACACCACCCATATGAATCTTTTTCTGAGACATCTGGTGCAACAATTGGTCATCTTTGAAAAGGATTTCTGCATTGGAAACAAGGAAACAGTTAAAGGCCATCTTGAATGCCATGTTCAATATATCCAGCCTCTTCATGCAGCTAATGTACAATGCAGCCAGTGGACCAGCCCATGAGTCAGGGACTGACATTAATATTAAACATTTTGCCTGTGGGACTTGCAGATTCCTTTAAGGCATCCTTTGCTAATGCCCCATATAATGAGTAATTCTTGTTTGGTCCTTCAGTTAAATAGTGAATGCAGAAGTACAACAAGATGAAATAAACTTTCTGCCATCAAAGTCAGATTTAAGAACCCCCAAACAATTATTCGATAGAAACCAGAAAGAGTCCAAACCATTGTGGTTCTGAAAGTCCAAGCATCAACTCTTTGACTCCATTTCATATAGAGGTAGCCATGGCAGAGGTGGCCCCTTCAATAGACACAGACGCAGAAGTAGAAGCATCCTCAAAATCAGGGGTATCACACATCATTCTCTGACAGTCAATTGAGTCATCCCTGAAGGGCTGCCAGACTGCTTCCTTTGGAGGCAGTCAGGGCTCATTTATCCTTCTGTTCTACAGTGTGGATGGCCATTTTACTAGAATTCTGTTATTATGAATAATATCCAGAGACTATTCAGTTCCCTTTTCCCAAGCTCATCTCAATTGACTTCTCCACCTCCAGATGTACCCCCCCCCACACAAGGACATTTGTATCCCTACTTGAAAAAAAGAGCCAAACAAGAGGTCCCACCAGACCAGAAAGGGTCAGGATATTACTCGAGATTCTTTTTGGTTCCATAGAAAAACAAGGACCTCTGGCCAATTCCGGACCTTACCCACCTAAATACTTCTGTCAAAAAGACCCAGTTCAGGATGGTCATGGTGCAAACATTGTGCTGTGCCTAAAGGCACATGATTGCATGTGTGCTGTGAAGCTCTGGGATGCCTGATTCCACATCAAAATAGCCAAGATATCCAGGAGATACTTGAGCTTCTGTCTGGGAGGCAGTTCTTTTCATTCCAGAGGCCTTCCCTTTGATTTCGGCAAAACCCCCCAGGTATTTTGGCAGTCAATGTTTACATCTCCTAGGATGATGGTTTCATAAGGCATATAATAACTTGTCCAGGAGAGGATTTCTTCTAAAGTTGTTATATTATTCCCAGGTGGGATATAGACTGTAACAAAGCATAGCTGTTCTTTTTTTTACTGTTAAGCTTTAGCAGTGATGCTAGTATTTTGGCATTTTGGAATTTTGGGATGTTCTGCCAAATTCAAACCTCTGAGGACACAAACTCACCACTATCAGATATGCCATGAAATAGGACATGTAAAAATAGGCACATAACTATCCTTCAGAATCATTCACTTTGGCTATGAACTCGGATAATGAAAAGGGCTTGGCACAGTCCTCTCTTTGGTGAAATTCTTAAGTTAATGCACCAGGGGAGAAACTGGCCTACAGACCCTCCCTCTTGGGAAGAGGAAATTGTTTTCTGAAGCCTTTCTATGGCTTAGCACTCTCTACCTTATGAGTGGTTCCTCAAATTGACCTGTCTATCAGGAGGATATGACAAGAGCCTGACACTTGTGAATCTATATCCCAGACACCAGACAAAATATTGAGACTCCCCAAGCACATAGAATTTTGGCTGACAAGTCCCCTTGTTGATGCTATTATTGTAGCAGCTGAAACTAAGAAAGAGCTTAGACAGCATAGAGCTAACAGCAGTATGCCCAACAGAGAATCACAGGCAATGGATAGATTAAGAAAGTGGATTAATGATTCATGTACATTTGGTATCAGGGACTTGAACTATATCACTCATATGAATCTTTTTCTGAGACATCTGGTGCAACAATTGGTCATCTATGAAAAGGATTTCTACATTGGAAACAAGGAAACAATTAAAAGCCATCTTGAATGCCATGTTCACTATATCCATCCTCTTCATGCGGCTGATGTACAATGCAGCCAGTGGACTAGCTGTCGAGGCAGGGACTGACATTAATATGAAACTTTTTGCCTGTGGGACTTTGCAGATGACTTTAAGGTGTCCTTTACTAATGCCCCATATAATGAGTAATTCGTGTTTGGTCCTTCAGTTAAAGAGTGACTGCAGACATGCAACAAGATGAAAAACACTTTCTGCCATCAAAGTCAGATTTAAGAACCCCCAAACAATTATTTAATAGAAACCAGAAAGGGTCCAAACCATTGTGATTCTGAAAGTCCAAGCATCAACTCTTTGACTCCACTTCATATAGAGGTAGCCATGGCAGAGGTGACCCCTTCAACAGATGCAGACCCACAACTAGAGGCATCCTCACAGGTCAGGGTGTATGTTCTACAAAATTCCATTCAAAATCTTCTGTGCAGCCACCCTCTAGCACAAATTGTCCTCCACTTGCTGGGGCTAATGACTTCCACAATACTGATGTTTCAGTTTGCTCAACTTCCCATGAGAGTTCTGAAGTAGTTGCTCAGGGTTCAATAGTCACAACTTGTAGATTCTCTGTCCAATTACAATTACAGGCAAGTGCAGGGAGCAGTTGATATCTTGGCTCACATTCCCACTTGCTGTTTTGGTGAGACCATTGCTTCTGCTTCCCTTCATGGCTGTAGTCACCACAGATGCCTCCTCCACCTTCTTGAGGTGGTTAGGGGGCATTTACAGCAGGGAATGGTACAAGGTGTTTGGAAACCTTATGAGTCCAACCTTCACATCAGTGTCTTAGAGATGAGAGTAATATTCTGTGCATTGCAGAAACTTCATTACTGGCTTCTTCTCATAGTGATCTCCAGCCACACTGACAACATGACAATAGTGTAGTATATTTACAAGCAAGAGAGAACCAGCTCCCAGATATTATATTAGGAATAAATAAGAGTATTGCAGTCGTCAATCATTCCTCACTGCTTTCTACTTGCAACACACATTCTCAGAAAATCTATTGTCAGGCTTAGCAGAGCTATTCTGATACCTCAGGACGGGCATCTCAATCCAGCTATAGCAGAAAACATTTCATCTGCTGGGGCCGGCCATGCTGTGATCTCTTTGCTTCCTTATCCAACACCAAATGCATCATATTCTTTACCTTGATCCCTCTGGTGGGATAGTCCGTGAGTGCTGCTCTAGTCAGACAGTGGACGTCTGGAATAGTTTGTGCTTATCCCCCTTTGTCCCAATTCCTAACTTCCTGCAGAAAGTGAAATGGTTCCAAACAACAGTTATCCTCAATGCTCCATACTTTCTTCAGTCTTCATGATTGCCAGTGACCCCTCCAAAGACATGGCTTGAATTCTGTCTACCTTCCAGAAAGAGTCTACCTGCAATATCAAACACAGTAAATGAAAGTGAATCGCAGTTTGGGTGCCAGTTCAGAAAAATAATCCTTCTGCTGCCTCCATTCCAGACGTTTAACACTGGCTTGCTTGTTTGACTCAGAATCTAATTTTTCCATTGTAAAGGTACACTTAGCAGAAATTTCCATTTGCGAGCCAATTCCCATTCATTGGCTTCTCATAGGCTTTGTAAAGCCTTCTTGGTGGGATTTTTTTTTCTCACGACCCCATTAAAGAACTAGTACTACATTGGAACTTTAATTTTATTTTGGAAGTATCAGCAAAACTATCCTTTGAACAGCTTCTTTTATCCAGCTTAATGTTTTTGTCATGAAAAACTTTATTTTTTGCGACCATAACCTCATTTAGGAGGGTTTCAGAGTTACAAACCTTGTCGACATCTTGCCCACACCTAATTTTTCCAAAAGGCAGGGTTTATCCTCCTTTATTCCTAATGTGGCATCTGAGCAAAGTTTGAATAAACCCATACATCTACCAGTAGTTTTTTCTAATAATTTTAACAAAGGTAAATACATTTTCACATAGCCAATTTTAATTTTACCTCCAACACACCAAATCATTCAGAAAAGATTTACAGCTACGTATTTATCTCTTTTACAAAAGACACTCTTTTGTATTCTTATGTTTATTCTAGCCATGATTGTCTATTACCATACAGACCAAAGCCACACACTACAAGGTCAGTAGCTACTTTTACAGCCTTCTTTGGAAATTCATCTATCAATGACATTTGTGCTGCAGCAACTCAGTCTACAGTACATACCTTTTCCAAACATTATAAATTGGATTTGATCTCAAGATCAAGGGCTTCCTCGTGTCATGACACCACCTAAGTGTTCCAGTAACTGGGGATTCTGACCATTCTGTTGGATTGGATGGAATTGATGAATAGGATATGGAAGTTACATACTTACCATCATGCTAGATCCTTTCATCTTCATCCATCTGTTATGTCAACCCTGCCCCATTTTAACTATAAAGGATCTGAAGGTTGGTGGTTTCCTCGTGAGTATAGTAGAAACTAGCTTTATCTTATCAACAAACTCGATGTAAGGGAGATTTATACAAAAAACATTAACGTAGCCAAAGATTTAGTGGAACTAGTATAAGTTTTGCTGTTTTGGATCTGACAAGTGAGCTGAAGGTCCATCAGTCATATCGAACAGACTAGGATGAAGGGATCTACCATTTTGACAAATATATAATTTTGTTTTATTTACGTACTATTTTACACACGATCCACCCATTCATTCGACTTGTTCTTTTCATTACTGACCACTGTGGTATGTGCCTACTCACAGGAAGTCTAACCCCGTCACAGTAAATACTAACTGCTTTTCATATTACTAGGATGTATGACCATGATACAGAGTAGCAACTGAGCAACAAAAAAGTATAAGGTAGAAAACTCACATTTTTTGAGGTGCTTGGATCTATTTGTCATAATTTGGTCTTTAACACTTATATAAGCTCTAACCATGCAATAAAATGTAGCTTTGTGCAGTAGATAGCACTCTTGATTTTCTGAAAAGGCCCTTTATATGAGCTTTTTGTAGTGTGTGATGTACTGCACTGTGTATTACCACCTTATCTGTCATACTGAATATGTCCATGATAACAGAGTCAGTATGAAAATAGAATGGAGAACAGATCAGTCGTACAAAAAATTAAATTGCTGAATACCATTATAGATGAGACAAAAATCAGATGGTATTTAACAACCAACAAGCTGGATTTGCATATGTAAAAGCCACCCTAGCCTATAAACAGAGGTCATAACATATATCACTCTTTACTTAAAGTAGGAAAATTCAGAGTTAGTGCAGTGTAGAAAGAGCTTCATACCTTACAATGATGTCCATTAACCAGTGTACAAAACAATCTGTTATGCCTTACTGCACACATATTTCTGTTTTGATCCTTTTAGATTTTCAGTAACCTAACACTGGTTTACGGCCTGATCTAGTGAAATAAACATTCATATTGCCATGGATACAAGTAAAAAACTAATGAGACTTCTGCTTGCAGCAGCATGTTGTGGTGTGAAATGGAAGTTTGTCATGTATAATGTGTGAATCTTAGCTGCAGGCATTCAGTAGCAGGTCTATATAACATCAATGAATGCTCTAAATGTCGAACGTCTCTTTGTCAAACCCTATTTTTCGAAACTTCATCTGTCAAAAGATTGTTTCAGCAAAACTGTTTCCCATGGTAAGTATAAACGTTGCCCACCCCATTGACCGCAACAAAAACAGCATTTTTAAAACCCAACCTGGTGGGGGCTGTGACCCCACCACCCAACTAAAAATACCAACTCCGAGATCGCACTACACTGGGGAAAAGGGCAATCTCCTGATAATGACCCACTGGTTACTTACTGTTGGAAAAAGTTCGCTGAAACAATCGTATGACAGATGAAGACTTCATCAAATATGGTTTTATAAAGAGGCATTCAGTGAATAGTGAGTTTGACTAACTGAAGTAGGCCCTTCATTAGCATGTAGCAGCATAAATGATATACCTTTTTCTTTTTATATTGTGTACTTTGCTTGGCCCCTTAAATTAAGCTTTGAAGGGAATCCATGAAAAAGCTTCTATTGAAGATTTAGACTGTTGTGAAAGCAATCTGAAAGAAAAGAGCCTGGAGTTGGTGCCATCTAAATTTTAGTAATCTGCAGACCAGGTGGACCAAGTTCTCCATGAATATTTATAAAATGTCAAAGGAGTGTGAGCTGCTTCCATTTAGTGAAAACCGAATTTTGAATTCTACTGTTTTATATTTACTATAACTTTTATATCACTGACAGTAATAATATTAGGATTTTCCCAGATTTTTCCAAGATTTTCCCAGAACTTTAGTATCACTGCCAGTAATAATACTAGGATTTGCCCAGATTCCCAAACAAAACTATTAGGCGTCATAACCGACAACAGACTAAAATTTGACATACACATTTCGAACACAATCAAAAAGTTTCACAAGAAAATGGGAACAATCTATAGAAACAAAAAGTTCTTAACAGACACTGCAAGAATAGCTGTAGCTAGAACTCACCTTCTCTCCTCACTTTTATATGCATCCCCCATACTTACTAACCTCAAAAAGTCAGAACTAAGTAGATTATAATCATGCTATAATAAGATTACCACATTTGCAACAGATTCCACACATTCAACTCATCACTGTCAGTCCCTAAAAATCTTTCTTGGTTGGAACTACCTCATATTATGTACTATAAACAGTTAATAATGGCTCACAAAACAATGCGCAATCCTGACAACGTACCTTCCCTAAAAAATCTTCTACAACCACACTCTAACATTCATACTCTTCAATCATCTAACAATGACTCACTCCAAGTAGCCAAAGTATCCAATAAAGCAGGCAACTCTCTTTACTCCAACTTTTGTTGCTCAAACTTGGAACACCCTTCCACATAATATTAGATCCATAAGCAATCTTAAACATTTCAAAATATCTCTCAAAAGACACTTATTTGAATCCTGGCTTTGCACATGTAACACTCCAGTTTAATTATTAACTTAACATTATTTATACAATTTGGCTGTACGTACTAACTCTGTAACATATCCCTTCTGACAACATTACTTCTCTATAATAAGTTACATTCCTAGCTGCAACTCTCACCACGGAAGTATTACTAACTATGCACTAATTTGCCTAAGTGATTCTCCCTACTTAATTTCCTAACGAATGTTATGTTCCTCCATATATATAAATTCAGCCATATATTTGTCTATATTAAAGGGTTTAAAGTCTTGTTCTATTTCATATTATGTATATATTTTTGTTTTTACAGTTTTTATCCTGTAAATGTGTTAACACTCATTTATTTGTCAATTTTGTTTATAATTTCTACTACTTGTGCTAATTTGTATGCAAGCTTAGACTGAAGCTTTTCTTCCCATGCCTCCACTTAAAATGGGCACTGTGCCAATCGGACCATACAAGTAAACAAATGTAAAATAAAAATAAATAAATAAATATTAATTTAGGTGTTTTTGTCTTCTGTTAATTTATTTTTCTGTTTTTATAATTCTGATTTTCAGAAGTTGTAGCCTGTCTTTTTTGCTGTACACAAGCATATATAACATTAATTGAAGTGGCAAAGGTTAGCAATAAACTTTACAGGTAATATTTGTACATAAACTGAACTCATGATAAGTTTATGTTGACATGTAGCACAACTACTGTTCCCATGTATGTGTATTTACACATGTTATGTGTGCATGGTGCGCATGCTTGTATGTCTCTGAGACTGTTCTTTTATACTTTTTTTCTCTGCTGTCAGATGTTAGAAATGTATCTGCTAAGACTAGTGCACTACATTGGGTAGATTCAGCAGCTCCCTTTAAAAGATCTGTGCTTGATACAGACTACTGGAAAAAATGTCATGATAATATTTTGTATGCAATTGTGTCATTGTGGCACACTGGACTACTGCTATGTCACTTTAGAAATGGTGGAGGTTATTTGTTTATTTAATTTTCTTTTTTTTAACTTGCTGTCCCCTTAGTCCAGGTCCTTTGCAAATTGTCAAAACATGATTAGTATGTAATTTCAGAATGTTGCAGATAATGACAAAATATTGTAGAAATCCCTCTAATTTTAATCTAGTGAATAATATGGAAACAGCGTAGTTTACGTAAAGCTAGGTGAAGTGACTGTATAACAAACTGTTCCATTACAGACCGTGGGGCACATTTCAAAAGGCAGGGCTGTACCACATTCTTTTTCTGTGTTACTAAACATGATACCACATACTGAAAGCAATTGCTGCCACCAAAGAGGCAGTCATGGTCTTTTTGGTCACTGAAAAGCATAGCAGTTCCACAAGTGCAATAGCTGGTAAGTAGTTTATAGGTTCATAAGGTGTTACTAAGCTAATGGCCCTAGGGCCTTTACAAGTCTAGCCATGTAAAACCTGTGTACCCTAATTGACCATATTTAGATGGTGTTGTTAGCAAGTAGTAAGTACAAAAGTTCAATCCTGTATGGAAAGTGTTTTCTCCAGAGTGATCCACGTGTGTTTGTGTGTTTGTGTGTGTGTGTGTGTGTGTGTGTGTGTGTGTGTGTGTGTGTGTGTGTGTGTGTGTGTGTGTGTGTGTCATATACATTATAGCAGCTGTGGGTGCTACAAGGTAAACTTGGATTATCAGAGTGTCAGATGGCACTTTATTTTATTTATTTTATTTTTATTTTGTATTTGTTGACCGGGCTAGTCTAACTGGAATAAAATCCATTTTCAGTAGAGGCCTGGGGAGAAAAGCTCCAACACAGATAATTTTATACAGTAAAAAATAATCACAAGTTCAAAGAAGTATAACAGTAGTAAAATAGCTCTAAGCAGTTACAGCCATACACAGACACAATATATGACTGTAAAAATTGTCTCAAATTCAAAGAATTATAACGGTAGTTAAAAAGGGTCTAAACAGATTACAGACATACAGATTAGGTACAGTTGTCATTACAAGCATACCTAGCTCATGCTGAGGTGATATGCAATGCAATACATATAAAAACAAAATAGTTGTTTTCAATTGCAAGCAGGATAAAAAAGTATATACAGTTGATAAATTATACAAATGTATCATGATACAGTGAAATAAAGATATATAGGAAGCAGCAAGAGGATGTAAGTAGGTAGAATATACTCTTGTTAGGAGCAGAGAAGACAGTTAGTCAGGGTTAGTACAAGGACAAAGCCAGTGAGTACTGAGAAATTGTTTTATTTTTAGTTTAAAGAGTCTTATGGAGGTCAGAGATAGGAGTTCAGAGGGAAGCCTGTTCCAGTGTTTGCCTACAGACTTAGAAAACAGAGAATCTCCAGCTGAGTTATTGGATTTGTTGATAGTAATAAGTGGCTTATTAGAGGAGCGTAGGTTCTTAAGATTGTTGTAGGGGGTAATGAGGGTAGTTAGTATAGGTGTATAGGTGGGGTAGTACAAGCTCTTATGGATAATACTGAGTTGTTGAGATAGTATCTGGTTATGAAACTCTAGCCATCCTAGTTGTTTTAGGTTGTTGCAGTGATGTGTTCTAAAAGGAGATCCTGTGGCAAATCTAGCAATGGAGTGATAGGCAGTAGCAAGTTTGTTTAGGTTGTTTTTTGAGAGATTGGTGTATATGGGTGAAGCATAGAGTAAGGTAATGATTAAATGAGTTCTAGCTATAGCGATTTTGGTTGAGGGAGTAAGGAAGGGTTTGATTCTGTAAAGGGATCCCAGTTTATTATTTACTGTTTTTATAGTGATGTTAGTATGAGTGTCAAAGTTTAGATTATTATCTATGGTTATTCCAAGAAGTTTGGTGGTTGTGTCAGGAGATATGACAGTCCCATTGTTGGATGTAAGAGTAAAGTGAAGAGGGGCAGACCTACGAGTAGGAGTAAAAAGTAGGAGTTTAGTTTTTTTAGGGTTAAGTAGAAGGCAACGGTTTAAAAACCATTGTTCCACTGTATTAAATGCATTTTGTGTAAGGGATTGTAGCTCGGTAGGAGTATTAGCTGAGCAAATAATGGTGGCGTCATCTGCATATTGAATGCAGGTAGCATGTGGGATTGCTAGGTGGAGGTCATTAATGAAAATGGAAAATAACAATGGGCCTAAAATGGAGCCCTGGGGGACACCAAGGGAAATAGGGAGGTGAGAAGATAGGTTACCTTCCCATAGTACTGCTTGTTGTCTATTCTCTAAGTAGGATTTGAACCATTGTAATGCTAGAGTATCAAGAGAAAGAGATTTAAGTATTTCAATAAGGAGCTGGTGATTAACCATATCAAAAGCCTTAGATAAATCAATGAAGACAGAAGAGGAAAGGGTATTGTTATTACGGTTAGAATTTATACAGTCTGTGAAGGAGAGTAGGGCTGTGGTGGTGCTGTGGTTAGGTCTAAATCCATGTTGACAGTTGGCAAGTAAGTTATTATCAATTAGATGGGTGAGTAGTTGCTTATGGACACATGTTTCCATTATTTTTGCCAGTGGAGAGAGTAAGGCTATTGGTCTATAGTTTGAAATGTCAATGGAGTTACCACCTTTATGTACTTGTACTTTATGTACACTTGAAGCTCAAAATGCATTTATTTCTGATATGTTAAGAAGGAAATATTTATAAGAAATGTGAAATATCTACCTCGTATACAATGAAATGCATCAGAATTTTAGTTCTAGAAGGAAGCACAAACACACTTGCATACAGACACACACACTTGGACACAATTGATTACTGTATTTTTATATTTCCTGAGTCAAGCAACTTATACCTTTAGTATGTCCTGTTACTGCCATACACCGCTGTTTTTTAAACATGGTTTATGTAGACTGCCGATTTACCTACTAGCAGAAATCCCACTTGGTGTAGTGCATTGTTGTTCGCTGTGAATAATCACTAGAAGTTAAAACATGTAACAAAGCATGATGTAGTGTGAAAGTGGCATAGAAACATCAAAACAGACTCAGATCCCTCATGCTAATAAGTCAGTTGGTGAACATATTCTCCAGACTAAATATGCACTCCCCTTACTCTCAGAATCTTCTGCCTATAATTTTAAAAGAGCTACAAATTCTTAGTAACCATATGTGTAAATTTATTCTGCTGTTACCCAAATGAAAACATAGCTGTGTACCTTGATCTCATGTTAAATAGTTTCCTATAAGGAAAGGACAGACCTTCTTCTCCTTACTCTTGTCTAAGATCCTCTGTCCTTAGTTAGATTTCAAAGTTCTGCCTAGAAATTCACCACAAAATCCTCATTCCTAAGTCAGTTCCACTCCATTTCTCTTCAGAACACAACATACCTGGGGTAGTACCATTCAAGATGTTTCTATACTCCCTCAACACTTTGGGAAAATTAACTCAAGAAGTCAGAAAGGGAGATAGACTTTATACAGAAATCTGTACTAAAAAGGTGGATCTCTGTTTATCTGTTTCATGCAGTCTGTAACAACATTAGATTTGTTTTGTCTCTCAGCCTCATTTTTTACTTGAATCTAAAACACTTGATATTAATTTGCTCTTTCTCTAACTTGCTAACTTTTCATGACTGCTACATTATATGTATATAGTTATGCATTTTATTTTTGCTTGTTTATTTATTTGTTTCATTGGTTTATTTGTAATTTGAAAACCAGAGTCCACGGCTTAGAAGCTGAGACATTTAATACACTGTGCAGCTCGTTTGACTCAGCACACCATATAAAAACAGTAGCATCAATAAACAACCCGAAGGGTTGAAACAGAACTTTCAAATGCAATGGAAAAATAAGTAAGTTTCACAGTTAAACGCTTTCACCCAACAAAATGTCAGGCTTCCTCAGAACAAATTGGTAATGTTCAAAGTCCCATGTATATGTAACCAGCAAATTCAAAACATCCGATAAGAAATGATTTAAATCAACCCTTAATACAATTTTAAAAGAACATACCCACAGTTATGCATTTTATTTTTGCTCGTTTATTTATTTATTTCATTGGTTTATTTGTAACTTTAGACATAACTATGTATTTTACAACTTTGTCACTTTCTACTACATACAATTGTCTGCCTATGTCATCTATTATTATCATATAGAGTATATGTGTATTAATCTTTTTTTCATGGGGACAGGTACCAAAAGGCTTGGGGTAGCTTTGCAGTGGGCCTCCCTCATACTGCAGTCTGACTCTGAACCCAAATCCCAGTTCCACCCCCATTATGACATCATATCGATACAGAGTCCCCCTAAGAATTCTTGACACTACTCCAAAAGGCTTGCTGTTACAGGACAAGTTAATTAAATTCCAGAACATTATATGTAAGGTCATCTCATTGCCTTCTGTTGTAATCTGCATACTACCAAGATGGTCATGCAATTGCCAAGGTCTCCAAAAAGTCAAATATATATTACTTGTTTATTTATTTATTTGCATTTGTTTACCAGGATGGTCCATTGGGCCAGAATTTGTCCATTTTCAATGGAGGCCCAGGGAGAAAAGCTCCACATGCAAAATAAATTTAAATGCAATCACATTTTCTACATACATAGAGAGATAACAACTTAAAAAAACAGACATACAATCTTATCATAAATTTCTAGCTAGAATAACAAAGGCAGTATACATTATATACAAAATATCCAAAGTACAATATATCATCTGCTTTGGATACTGTAGAGTGAGAACAGCAAGAGATAGTTGCATAACTGTTAAGTAGAGGAGAGAAAAAATGTAGTGAGATCAGGTGGGGAAATATGCTCTGTAGTTGTAGCCACATGTACTTTGCCATAGGGCTAAGATATGGTGTTTTAGAGACTTTTTTGAAGGATATGTGATTGAAAATGCTTCTGATAGAGCTGGGTAGGGAATTCCAAGTTTTAGCAACTGTACATGAGTAGAGAGATTGACCAACATCTAAACTGTGTATTTGCACTTTTAGAAGGAATTGATTTTCAGATGTGAGTTGTCGGGAGGGCTTATGGAGAGTAAACAGGGAGGTGAGGGATGGACAATTGGAAGGTTTGGTAATGATACTGTGAAATGTGGTTAACTGCAAATAGGTTAGGTGATGGGGATGTTCGAGCTATTTTAGTTTGCGTAGGGAGATGCAGTGATGGGAGGAGTAAATTTTGTTGGTAGCGAACCTGGCAACCTTGTTATAACAGGACTTGATCTTGAATTTTAAAAAGCTTTGAATGTTAGTGAACAATGGGCACTGTATAAAAGTGAAGGAAGCAAATAGGATAGTGCAAGGGTTCATCTAGCGGTGGGTGTGAGGTACAATTTATGGTTATAGAGGGTGTCTAGTTTCTGATGTTTTTTTTTTTTTTATGCAGTTCTTGATGTGTAGATCGAAGGATATGTCTTCGTCTATTATAACTCCTAGAAGTTTAGTTTGTGATACTGCTCTAATGCAAGTTTTGTTTTGTGAATAGATATTAAAATCTGCTCTATTTTGGAGGGTTGATTTTTGGGGGGTGAATAGAAGCAGGCTAGTTTTGCTGGGGTTAAGGGCTAGATGCTTCTTATTCATCCATTCCTCAGTGATTGAGAAAGCATGTTGGGTCCTAGCTAGGAGTTCGTCAGCAGAGTCAGCAATGCAGATAATGGCCGAGTCATCTGCGTACTGTATTACAGGATTTAGGGGGAGGGATATTCTTTCAGTGCCTTTGGTATGTGGTCCCCGGTATTGCTCACTTGGATCTCCCATGGATGCAGTATTTGTCCTGACACTACAGTAGCGGCATGTGGTGGGTCTGAGCATCCAAAACACAATTTGTTTTCTGAAAACAAAATCGATTTGAGTTGTCCCTCTATTTGAGGACAACTTGCAAAAAGTGCACTGCTTACATTTGTAGCTTCCACACTCATTGCTGACTACAGAACAGCTTCACTTGTATCCCAACAGTGGCTCTCTTCTATAAAGTGGCTACAGTACTATTGTCAAGGGTTTAGGTAGAGTTGTACCTCTGCCCCAAGGTTGGATGACTACAATGGGTGATGTTATTACACAGCACTTTTACATTGGTGCTGATTCCTAATGTAAATTTCATAGTGGAGTGGAATGGAATAATTGCAGCTCAATGGGTTTTAGAATCTTGTGTAGGCCTTTGCAATCCCTCATTAGCCAGCTGATATTGAATGAGGCATGACATTACTGTTTGTAGCAGAGTGCAACCCAAAGCATAACCTGTTTTGTGATCTCAGCCATGTTTTTTGCATATTGTCATATCTGTTTAATTTTTGACGTTTGTAAACTTTCTGCTTTCCTGAGCCCCAGCGGTGGCTGAAATCAATCCTGTGGTATTAGTGCACTACCCCTGTCAACAATAAAATAAGCTTGACATATCTGAAAGTTTTTGCCATTCCTCAACCATTAATTTTTACATTATTTAACCTAAATATTATAGAGTATGCTTTCTCTTTATAAGGCTTTGCAGCACAAACACTGGACCAGCTGCATCATTGCCTTTAGAAGTATGAGATCTGCACAGTACGGTTCACCCTAAATGGAGTTTCAACAATTCTCAACAGAGATGGTGAGACCATTTTTCTGTTCTGTTCTGTACTGCAGATATTATTCCTTCAGCATTTACTGCTGATCTGTTACAATATTTGTTTTCCTTGAATGTCTGTCTAAGGTTTCCTTTGAGCTCCTTTCACTGTTCTTGCTTTCTCATTGTTTGTGTTATTTGTTTTCTGCATATCTACCAATCAGTATTTTTGTGTCTCTGGCTTTCTGTTTAGCTATCTTTCTAGCAAGCCACCTATATCTGTTTGAATGTCTGTCTCATTATTTGGCTCGCTATCCATGTATCCATTTAGCTTTTTTATCTGTTTATTTTTGAATTTATCAAATTAATTATTTTGCTGTAGCTGGTATACATATCGGCTGGCACAGTCCAGTCCAGATAGTATAGTACTAGCCCATTGAATAAAACCAGCTCTGAAATCAAATTTAAAGCAATCATATACTCCTATGACTGAATACTGTCCCAAAATTTAAAAGATTTGGTAGCTGAGGTATAGGTTGTAATTTGGTGTAACAAATAATAAAAGTAAAATTGTTTATTGTTAATGCAGTAGTGGTTGGTTACAAGCAACGATGCAGTGAAAGACTGATTTATGTGTAATTTTTGTATGTGTCTGATGACATATTTCTGCTGGCACTGACTTTGGTCATATCCATTCACCTTTATTATCTCTAGTATGACAATGTATAGTGTCCATATAGTGGGGCAACAGGCCTGTGAAGTATAAAGGCCCATTGTGGATTAGTACATTGATCAAAATAACTGGACTGTAAGAAACATAAATGCACAAAATATTCTAGTCTGCATCCTCTGGTGTTAAGATTTAACACTGGACAGTAGCAAGGCAAGCAAAAAAAAAAGATGCTTTACTTTACTCTTTAAAATGGTAGTATCTGTCTGAACCCATCATTCTCAGAGCTTACCACTCTGAGCCCATCACACCCCAAGTGAACCTCCTCTGCTCAAAATATAATTCATGTCTAAAGTCAGTGTGCATAATGCTTCACACATAAATTTAATATAATGTACTTTGATCTTGTAGACCTTGCAGTGGTGCTCTGATGTTTGGGTGTATCCTCTAGTTGCTCACTTCATGGAGTGCTCCTATACGTTGATAAAAAATTTACATTATAATCTGTTAAAAATCTTGGTTTTTCAGTTTGTTTAGCATTCATAATGAAAGACAAGAGGTTAAAATAAGACAGACGGTAGGTTTTAAAGAGGGCTAAAATGTAGCGTACCAATTGAAAAAGCAGTAGTATACATTGCACTTTGTATATCACGAGATTTGTTTTATGTAGGTGAAACTGAGCACAAATTGAAATGTAGAATATATGTACACATTAATGATATACATAAAAACATTAACAGTGCATTATACAAACACACCACTCGATGTATTAATTTTAAAATGTGCCAGTTTTTTGTTATTGACAGAGTTCACACTGTTAATGAAGGTGTTTGGAAACAAATATTAGAATGCAAGGAGATAGTGTGGCAGCTTTGGTTAAATGCTGCCATACACCCTGGAATTAATGAAAATGTATTCTTTACAGCAAGCGTTGAACTCAAATCGCATTGCTAATACACCACAATAACACACAATACATTGAAAAGGAAACAACTTTCCTTTTCCGATGCACTGCCCAAAACCCAACTGCATTCAGCTCAAATTTTTCTGAATAGTGATATAGTTACGGGAATAATTTTTTTTTTTATTTAGATGTAGGGTTAGGTTTAGCACACATTACTAAGGTGGGCAGGAGGGCTTTTAAGTGATGGTCTGCATGGAAGACAGTAAAGGCAAACTTTTCTCATGTTTGGTGAGGGTGTTTAATAAAGTTATAACAAGGAAGCATTCATTTGTAACAGTATTGTCAGAGGGAGAATGGATATGCATCTTTCATTCTTCTACAGACCAATCACTATACTTAAAAATAATTATAAACTATTTATGGCTATTAGTACTGTCTGACTAAATCATGTCATTCTAATGGGATCCAGTATCTGTCTGCTTGGGATGACATGGTCGACAGACCACAATGCTTTGCCAGATATGGCCTGCACCTGTCACCCCTGGGATTCTGGATACTGGCTAAGGCTCTTGCCGCCCCTATAGTGCCTTTTTTTAGGCAAGGTTCAAATGACAAATTCACCACTGTAACAGGAAAAGGCAAGCAAGAACTTAGGGTAATGCTACTCAATGCTAGAAGTCTAAATCTCAAAATGCACTCACTCGAGGTACTCCTTAAAATGGAGAACATCGATAGCTTTGCAGTGACTGAGACCTGGTTCAAGGCTCCAGAGAGCACCCCTGCACTACCAGACTATAACTCATACCACACTTTTCAGCCATGTAACCTGGACCGAAACACCAAAGGCAGAGGTGTGTCCATATTCATTAAGGATATCCGCACCTCTGGGCTAGTTGCTCAGCATATTGCATCCAAGGTTATCCAAGTGCAACTAACTCTGGGCAAAACTGCAATCCAAATTGTAGCATGCTACAGATCCCCCACCATGCTCCAAGATTCCCACTCCTCTTTTCTTGATGTACTGGAAAATATTAGGGTTCAACCAAACACCGTAATAATGGGCGACTTCAACTACCCCACCATTAACTGGGAAAACTACTCGTGTACTAACTCCTTAGCTCAACGTTTTCTGGAATTCATAAACTCCAATGGCCTGGATCAACTTATCCACACCCCCATCAGGGGCAACAATATCCTAGACCTAGTCATTACCTACATGAGTGACCGGTGCTCCATACCTGAAGTCACCTCCTCATTGGTCCGATCCGACCATAAGCTAATCACCCTTGATATCCACATCCCGCCCCCACCCCGCATTAAGGAAACCATGGTAAAAAAATTCTACAAAGCCAACTTCATGCATCTTAAGACAGAAATGGTGAACTTCATGACACCCATGCAGATGGACAATACATTTACAATTGCTGAATCCTACACAAATGCACTCTATAAGCACTTACACAAGTGTATGGATCGTGCTATCCCAAACAGAACCAAGATGCTATCCTCCAAAAAAAAGAACCAATCTGGTGGTCCCCTGCCATAAACAAACTGTACAATAGAAGGAAGAAACTGTTGCAAAAGAGAGTAAAATCCCATGAGTGGAGGAGCTCTCAGGTCAGCCTCAGTAAGATGTTGAGATCCCTTATAAGATCCTCCAAAGCTAGCTATGAAAATAAAATCACCACTAATTCTAAGGACAACCAGAAAGCATTCTATAGCTATGTCAAGAATCTCTATGGCAAAACCCAGATCTGCTCTGAGTTGCAGCACAACAGCATGAAAATTACAGAACCAACTGATATCACCAACATTCTGGCAGATAGGTTCAGTGCTAACTTTACCACCCCAACCCCTAAAGGGCCCATATCTATACAGGAAGAATGCAGAGTTCCTGTAATCACAACTACGCAGGTAAAAGCTGCACTCTCTAAAGCCAAAAACACAGCATCCATGGGACCGGACAACATCCCAGGTTGTGTTTTACATGAACTTCAGAACGAACTGGCTCCCCACCTAAGCACCATGTTCAATAATAGCCTCACATCAGGATTTGTGCCCACTAAATGGTGCACAGCAACAGTTATCCCACTCCACAAAGGGGGAGCCATCACTGATCCCAGGAAATATCATCCTATTAGCCTGATGAGCCTGGTCTGCATGGCCATGGGAACGTATTATCATGGAACTCATAAACAAAGACATTGGTAACCTCCAAACTCTGGATCCCACCCAATTCGGGTTTGTGAAAGGCAGATCATGCCTCATGAACCTGATCAACTTCTTTGAAGCAGTCATCAAAGAGGTAGATGAATGTAAGGTGGTTCACACAGCCTATCTTGACCTTGCTAAGGCTTTCAACACCCTCCCCCATTCAGGAATTATAGCTAACCTCACTAAACTAGGTATAAATCCCTACGTCACAAGATGGGTTGCCAACTGGCTCCCTGATAGAACCCACACTGTAAAAGTTAAAGACTCCAAATCTGACCTCAAACCAGTGACAAGTGGAGTAACACAGCTTTCAGTGCTGGGACCTCTCCTGTTTGGTGTCTACTTCTCTGAACTACAGGCTAACACAGAAGGCCTCTAGCTAATGAAGTTCACAGATGACTGCAAACTAGGAGCCATAGTCAAGTCCCCAAATGATGTAGACATCCTACAGAAGGGCCTCGCTGAGACAGATGCCTGGTGTCAGAGCCATGGCCCCAAGCTCAATGCCAAAAAGTGCAGTGTCATCCCCTTTGGTAAAAACTCTGTACCCATGAACTACCACATAAGCAGCAATCTATGTAACACAAAATGTGTGATAAGAGACCTTGGGACCCAGGTGGACAGTAGCCTCTCCTTTGATAGTCAAATCGTCTCTCCTTTGATAGTCAAGTTGCCACAGTAGTCAGGAAGTCCTTCTACATGTCACACCTCATCATAAAAGGGTTCTCATCCAGGAAAAAAGAGGTCATTGTTCCCCTCTACTCAACAAACATTAGACCCATTATAGAGTACAATGCCCCTTTTGGAATGTACCTCACAAGACATCTGCAGCAGCTGGAAAGGCCACAGAAGTACCTCCCAAAGAGGATTACTGGCCTCAAACAAATGCCCTACACTGACCGTCTCAAAAAACTCCAGCTTTACTCCGTAGCATATCGCCTACTTTGAGGTGATCTCTGCCTAACATATAAAGCTATGTCAAACCCAAATGTTGGACATGTTACACCTAAAGAAATCCCAATCTCTCTGAGCTACATACTCTAGGGACCTAAACCTTGTCACCACAATAAACAAGACATGCTGGAGAGATAGATTCCTGTCCCAGAGACTTCCCATACTCTGGAACAGGCTACCCATCTATGTCAAGCAAAGTTCTTCATTAGCACTCTTCAAGAAAAATCTTGATGAGTGGATGGGAAATATGAAATACACCCTGGGGATCACTTCTGTGTCTCTGCTCAACAGTGGCACAGGAAAATAACTTTCTTGGGTGGCGTAAGCCAGGGAACCTTGTTGGCTAGGTTTACGTAGGCCCTTGGGCCGATAGCCTAGTACCTACCTACAAACCTATGAACTTAAATATTGTGTCTGAGTGAACTGTAAATGGCTGCATAGATTTATGGGAGGGAGGCAGACATTTTGTTAACTTATTGAAGATGTGAGTTATTTATAAAGGTGTCACAAGAACCTGGACTTCCGTAATCCCATGTTGATATTTTTACTTATAGAATCATTGCAATTATTTTTAAAGGAAGTCAGTAACTTGAATTCTTTCCTTTGTAAGGAAAAGCTTAATCCATAATCATGGAATATGCTGTGCAAAGTATCTATCATATATTTTTTATTATTAAGAGTTAGTCTCAGAATCAGGTTCCCTAATTTGATGTTTGCTCCCCCAGTGCTGCGTTCCAGCCACAAATATTCAGGTCGACCCAGATTACATGTTGTTTGTAAACCAACTAGATGTTACTTAGTAGTCTGTAAGAAAAAGAATATAATAACCGTTCCTGAGGCCTTTTGGAATAGTTCAGGGTTTGCAACCCTGTGATTTTTTTTTTGTAAGGAATTATTTTAACTTTTCAAATCCTTTAAGATGGTTTGTTTGAAGGCTACAAAAATCAGCACTGGAGTCAGTAATTTGCTTCATCAATGAGGTATAAAGTAGTGTATGTACATCCCTAGAGTGACCAAATATGTCCTTCAGAAGTAGATGGACTACAGAATATTCTTTTCTGACTTTGACAGATACACAGTCGTCAAAGTTTAAATTGTTATCTACCACTGTTCTGAGATGTTCTAAGATCTTCAGCGCTGAAAAAAAGTAATCCAGAAAGACAGATCTGTTATCCCACCTGTGAGCCAGAGGATGACAGGACTAAAAAGAAACAGGGCACAGAGGATTAGTCCATGTAAAAAAAATTAAAAAAAAAACTTTAGGAGGCACACTCTCAGATGCCCACCCTGTGGGATGAAAAAAAAAGATGCCATGTTGAAGTTTCAAGTAGTTTATTCAGTTAAGTAGGTAGATGGACAAGTGTGCCTGTCCTAAAAAAAATACATTTAATGGGAGAGTTATATAAAGCCAGTTGCAGACAATGTTGGGAAGTACACAGGGAGCTGATTGGAGGATAATCTAGGAGATGAAAAAAAAAAAGACAAACCCAAAGTTTAGAGCAGAGTCACTTACTTGAATATTCCTGAAAGTCCCATGAGAGTCTACTAGCTCAGCAAACTTTGGGACCTCATTCACAGTTAAAAGGTTTTTATTTTAACAAACAAAAACATAACAACACACCATGAACTACCACTACAGAATGGACTAATCAGAACCAAGAACAAAATAGGACTAAGGCCTGGAACCACTTGACAGAACTTGCTACAGCAAGCTGTCTTAGGTCAGGGTCTGACTTTTATACCTTTTGACAGAAGTAACTTGGCGGAAACTGTGATAGCTGTTAAACTGTATGTGAGAAACTGAACCTTAAAGTATTTTTCAATCAAAGAAATAATGATGGAAACAACCCTGGCAGAAATGACAGTGGTATAAAATGGAAAAGCCCAGTGACTTTTTGTCACCTCTGCACCCCATCCTGTGTACATATGAGAGCAAATGTGAAGCTGATACCTGGAAGGGCCCTCAGTAAACCATCTAGGAAGAAATTATATATTAGCAAAATGGTACTGGTTGCTCTAAACTCATAGCAGAGATGAGACTTGCACAATCATGAAGGCAGATGGGGGGCATCCTAGTCACAGATACAGCCACTTAAAACTGTAAGAATGAGGCCATGCTTGGCAATAAGAGGTTTTATGGTACATGTGATTTTAACACTGTGAATGCTGCTTATAATCATTTGGGAATGCTGAATGAAGATGATTTACAAGATGATAAGCTTTTTGATCCTGCAATTCTGGCCACAATAAATATGGAAGCACGTTATAGAGTCCTTTAACACAACTACTGTATTCAAGCTGTAGCAGAAGCATATGAAAAGGAGAGGAACGTATTACCAGGATGGACAGAGTTTCTAGGAATATTATTGTATCTAACCCTTAGGAACAACTACCTCATATTTAACAAGAGATTTTATAAGTTTGGCCAGTGTGGCTCTTAGAAAATGGGAGGAGGAGGAGGAGACAGTGCACCAAAGCCCCTATTTAGCATTGATGAAATTTCTATTTCATTTATGATATTTATATAATCTGGGAAGGCTTTGATGCCACACTAAATGACCCTTACAACTATGTTAGTAATTCCATTAGCTTCCTGAGATTCATGACCTCTCATAGCAAGTCTTCAATCAGCACTTTAGACATAGCCGAATATAAGGACACTAAAAACAAATGCCTCTTGAATTACTTGCTCAGAAAATCAACTAGGGTAATATGCTGCTGCTGCACAGTAAAAGCATGCATCCCCAGATGACTATATTATAAAATCTCAGGAGATGAGAATTGCATGTGTCTCCAAAGAGCTTAGAGATTTCATCACAAATCTAATCAGTCTACACAAATACATTATGGCTAGGGGATACAGTAATTGATTACTAAATTCCATCCTCAACCCCATCAGAACTTTAAAGGAGGGAGATCACATAATTTTGAGGGACTACCATGGAAGACTCTCAGGGCTCAACAGAAAATAACACCATGACCCACAGGAGGACAGAAGAAAAAGATGCATGGCTATCACTTTTATAGTAGGTTACAAAACAATCAGACATATGATGACCAACAACTGGGTGGTGATTACAGACAATAAACACCTGGAAAAATTCCAAGGACCCCATCATTGTTTTGCTTTCAACAGAGACAGGAACATAAGGGACTGGGTAGAATGCAGATACTTACCCTTGGAGCCCTTCTTTTTGCACTTACTGCAACTATATGAACAACAGTGAGTACTTCTTTTGCTCAGTATGCAGGAGAAAAATGAATAGCACTTGTTCTGGTATTTGCAACATATTTTTGTGATTTACTGTGCACAATATAATGGCTGCAGTTATTTTTATGTAGGAAACACTGTGAAGAAGTTCAAAGTGAGGGTGGCACACCACCTGTCTGACATGAGACTCCAGATCCTCAAAAACAACTAACCAAGCACCGCCCTGATTTCCCAGAACATGGAGGTTTTTACTTCCACATCTTGGACAAGCTCACTGAGGGTCAACTCAAAGTGAAAAAAAATGCCATCCTTGAAAAAAAACTAATTAAGCTGGCAGATCAGGCTCAATGTCCATCACCATCCTGGTCTAAACTCAAGCATTTAATTCAAAAGTGTGCTTGCACTAAGGAGACTAAACTATGAATCATACTGCTAAAATACCTGTAGTGATTAACCCAGGACTTGGACAGAACTTTCTTGTGCCTGGCTTGGACACCTGTGATTACAAGACTTGGATTGCTTCTAAAATCATCTGGCCTACAAAGCTGATATAATCATTTTTTTTGCACTTGCTGTAACTGTTTCAGTTTTAACACTTCTGTGCTGCATTTATTTACTTGGTTAAATTTATCACTGTTTTTCAGCTTGCACTTGTTAAAGAAACTCTATCTGTTTGTTAATGTACTGCTCTTAGGTTCTTTTAACAATATTCTAATATTTCCTAACCTCATCTGATATTGCAAAAGTTGTTCTGAGTGAGTCTGCCAAAATATGTCTAAGTTTTGAAAAGTTTTTGTGTGTTGTGAACATTTCTCAGGGTTAGTGTACTTATTTCCAAGGACTCTTGATAGTGCAGGAATTCTTACTTCTGTCCTAAAGCATTTGTTACTGCACTTGAGCTCAAAGCCAGTTAGTTTTACATTGGAAGGGTATTTTTGCACTCTGGTGGGTGCAGAGAGCTAAATTCAACCCATCCATGTTGGGAACTACTGATCGATAGCTTATTGCATTTTTATCTGATTGACCTGAGGGTCTAAATTTATAAAAACTTTAATCCTGCTTGTATAAAAGCCTTGTGTTCCCCATGCTTGCATATAAGCAAACCTCTCCACTTTAAAATCCTAATTAGGAAATGCTCTCCATAGTCTCCCACTGTTTACAGCTGCTCGAAGAGCTGCCAGTTTGTGTAAAGGGTGGTGCCACTGCAGGTCATCTAATATTATACAAATAAATACTGTCACTTTGACCTTTAAGTGGCTCACCCTTACTCCTTCCCATCTAGAAATTGTTTTTCCTTGCCTTACATTGCAAAGTCTAGATTAAGACCTGCTGAATCTAGACTGGTATCACTGTGCTCTTATACCAGCATCTTACATTAAGAGGGCCTCCCTGCACCCTTGTGTCAGAAGTACCCATCTAAGTAGGGGACTGCTTGAAAAAGGTTACATTTGGAGCTTTCCCATTAGAAGTTGTGTTAAAACAGTTTACATTTGCCTGTATATGTCTCTCGTTTGTGTAGATTTGCACTCAGTTTACTGGAGCTTCTCAGTGTTTGGCAGATTTAACCAGAGGTCTGGAGTGCATTTGCACTACAATCCAAGATAGCCATTAAAAAAAAAAAAGCTGGACAATAAGTATATTTTAAGCCATCACAGCACTCTATTAACTATATTTAATTGAATTACTGCTTCAGTTTTGCTGTTTGTGACTAAGTCTAGCTAGCTCACTTCCTTCTCAAATACCACATTCAGAAAAATCCTGCAACAATGGATGGACAATTTCTCATCATTTCTCCTGCCAGCTTGATTGATATGGACATTTTGAGGCAATGTAGCAATTGCTTCATGTATACTGGTAACCATTTGATCCTGAAGTAAACTAACACCCTATGTGAGAGATGCAAATACACTGTGGAAATGGAGTCAATTCTGTCACGTGAAAACAAACTAGATATCAAACAAGTGGTCATCACACATGCTTCACCTCTCATGCAAACCTCACCTCTTGCACAAAATATGATCATGACACTTAAATCCACATATGTGGAGATACTCATTAAAGCCACCCAAAACAACAGAGACCTCCCAAATGCACACCACCCACACTCACCACTAAGCATAAAGAAACCATTACACATATCAATTTCTCAACATATAAACCCCTAAGGAAAACAAATCAAATGTCTTGGACTTAGGTGACTCCATACTGAAGCACACACACGTCCCCCTCACCAGCCTGAAAAGGAAAAGGTCACGGTCAGCTGCCTATCAGGTGCCAGGATCTGACAAATCATGCATGCACTCAAGTCACTCAACAACAACTACCATTATGACTCTGTCATAGTCTATGTTGTAGTGTAGGACTTACGATGTACCTCTCTGGACTATATGAAGAGAGGCAAGATGAGACTCTCTGATTATGTGTCCCAGACAGGTATGTTAGCCCTAAGCAGTATCCTACACTCACCCAGGATGATGCCACAATATAAACAAAAACTGATTAACTTTAACAATTGGCTCAGCTTCTGGTGTCACTCCAGGGAGATCCAGTATCTGTTAGCTTGGGAGGATATGGTAGACAGACCTCGCTGCTTTGATAGAGATGGCTTACACCTGTCCCCCCTAGGGTTTCAATTACTGTCAAAGGGCCTTGTCTCCTTAGTCCCTTTTTAAGGCAATGTAACAAAAAAAAAAAAACATAACAAAATCTAATCAAGACAAACTCAGAGTCATGCTGCTTAATGCTAGGAGTTTAAACATGAAACTGCACTCCCTGGAAGCACTCCTCACCTTGGTGGATGTTGACGTCTGTGCAATTACTGAGACATAATTTAAGGCTTCTGACAGCACCCCGGCTATGCAAGACTACAATGCCTTCTACACATTCAGACCTCAAAATGAGTGTGAAGTAACCAAAGGTGGAGGTGTATGCATCTCCATTAAAACCAAATACACTTCAAGACTGGTCAAACAGCATGACTCTCCCGAACTATTCCATGTATAATTAACTATTGGGAAAGTACCCTACCACATCATTGCTAGCTATAGATCCCCCACGATAAACCAGGAAATGCACACACCGCCTACCTCTATTTACTGGAATCCCTTGTCATATAGCCCAGCACCTTAGTCATGAGAGATTTCATCTATCCTTCCATAGACTGGTGGACATACATGAGCAAAAACACACTCATCCAGGGGATCCTGGACTTTGTGAATACAAATGTTCTAGAACAGATAGTCTGTACCCCCACTAAGGTGCTATGTTCTAGACATAGTACTTACCAATATGGAGGGGGGGGTTACTGTACTTCCTCATGCGTGATGCCCTCCCTCTTTAGGTCAGACCACAAATCAGTCTCATTTGAAGTAACTACTGGAACTAACACCCTTACAGGAACAAAAAAATTATAAAAAAATTCAACAAAGTTAACTACGGCATACTAAGCAATGGTATAAAAAGTTTCATACTACCCACAATCGCAGACACCGATGATCACTATGTAGACGTATACACAAATGCCCTGTATAAAGACTTAAGCGACTGCTGTACTTGACTGGATCAAAACCAGGTCTACCTGTAAAAGCAAGCAACCATGGTGGACTCCAAATATTAACAGATTATATAACAACAGGAAGAAACTGTTGTCCAAACACAAGAGGGATATCACTCTGCAGAAGAAGAATCCCCTCAAATATGAAAATCAGAAATCTTATAAAGTTTTCTAAAGCAAACTATGAAACTAAAATCACATCCCTAGCCAAGGATAGTCATAAGGCATTATTTAACTGCATCCAAAGTCTGAACTGGTTGTAGATGGGATTACTTATACTACACCAGAAGATATCATCAACTTTCTAGCTGACAAATTCAGCTCAGATTTCACTACTCTACCCCACCTACTGTATCCCAAAGCATACCTGGCACAAGTCCTCAGCCTAGTATTTCTAGAGAACAGGTCATCCCTGCTATCGCGAAGGCCAAAAACATGGCCTCAATGGGACTAGTATCCCCAGGTTGTTTCGTAAACAATCTAAAACAACACCTAGTGGACCTACTTAGTGTTCCCTTTAATCATAGCATGAGAATTCCTACAGAATGGAGAACAGCAATAGTAATCCCCCTGCCCAAAGAATGGACATCAACTGACCCTGAATATGCTTATGGAAGAGCTCTTTTCATGTGAATGGGGAGGCCGTTCCAGAAAAGGGGTAATCTCTGAGACACATACTGTACATGGGCCTCCAACATGTTTTGTTTACGTTATAGACAAAGCTTATATCCTTAGACTGGGTAATCCTAGTGCTGTTTGTTCTGAGAATGCATAACAGATCAATCAAGTCTGGTTCGAAGAATGCCTTTTAAGTTAGGTATAGATCATCCCTCAGTAGTATGTAGTAGATTATGTACAGGGTCATATATTAAATATATATGCCTTTATTGCTCATTGTGTTATATCTGACACTAATCAATTTTTAAAATACAACATTCTGTGAAATGAAATATTGTAAAGACTAAATAAGGCAAACTAACTTTATCTAAAAAGTTTCACAAGTAAATGCATTTGCTGTACAACACTGAATTCAAAATGAGTAGCTGTTATGTAAGAACAGTCACCTCTAACAACAGGGCTTCACTTGGTGCCGCCTGCTCTTTGAAATAATTCCTCACTTGGTGTTCTAGCTATCACAAGCTAATTGTAGCTTAGCAGATTCTGAAATAAAGCAGTCTGGGCTCTTCCTGCCATTGTGATGTGTTATAGCTTTTCAGTTCTTAATGGGATACTTAATGGTTTTCAGACAGCCTTCATTTTGCTGTCAAAAGAAAAATGGAATATTTTCATGTGAAGAAGCTTTTTTATGTCAGACAACTTGAAAAATATTGACTTTGCAAAAGCTTGGAGCCAAGCTTTGAGGCCTTAGTATATTCAAACTGAGAAAACTTTATGAAATTAATATGATCTGACAAAACATGCACTCGCTGTCCAAAGACAACATATATCACCTCAGTGTAGAAACTTGCACAAATGAAGTTTTAGAAAATAATGATTTTATTGTTTTCTACAAGCAATTCAGAAGCGGGTTTAATGGAGAAAAAGTACATTTAGATGCTTTTGTTTTGTATTGTATCATAGAAAATATCCATACCAATAAGTACTGTTGTCGAGTATACAGTTAAGTTAAATAATGTTTCAGATATTAGCAGTTTTAAAAGGAATGTGTGTGTTACATTATTTTATAAATGTAACATAGTTTTCTGTAGCTGGAATTTCATTTTAATTCTGATGTATTCAATGATATGATACCTTTCTCATAAAAAATTATGCACTCACTGCTAAATATTTGGAGATTAGCATAAGAAATGCTCTTAAAATGTTAACACAACATCTCATATAAGAACTACCTCCAAAATATAAAATATAGTGCTATACTAATTAATTTATTTTAATTTGTTCAGTTCCTCCAGATGTCTTCTCAATAAATTCTGTCTGGAATGGCTTTTATGAATATTTGGGGAAAAGGCAGCCTGCCACTTTGACGGTTGATTATTTCAATGCCACAAATAATAAAGTGAATGTAACCTTTATTGAACCCAGTGGCATACAGCTGAAACTGTCTGGTGAGTCAGAACTATATTTCCTCTTTGAAATGTAATTATGTTATCAAGCTGTGTACATACCAGTTGTACAAGACTATAATGGGTTGCTTTACAGATTAACATGGAAAACACCGTAATAAACCAATGCATGTAACACTGGTTTTATAAAATGAATGTGTCTATCATACTAGACTGGCTTGCATAATCTGTGCAACAGACCAAGGAGGCTTTCAGTTTATAATTTTTCATTCATTTCCTGATTATGTGTTTAATTTGGTTCAAGGTTATAGGGGGAGTTACTAGAAGAAATCCCAACACTAGGAACATGACAGAGAAATAAGTCCTGGCCAGGTTGCCGTTGTAGTACAGAATGCATATACTCAGTGCCTTTTACATGGAATGCAAATCTGTGGGTAATGTGAAGAACCACCAGTTCATTGTTTGTGTGCTTTTGGGATGTAGAAAGAAACAGCAGCACCTGGTGTAAACCCAGGTGGACATTGGGAGAACATGCTGACTCCATAAAAAAAAAATCCCAGCGAAGAGACATATCAGAGTCATGCACTATGAAGAAGCAGTGTTAACTATTGTAATATCTTAAAGGAATATGTATATTTATGCACGTTTTGTGTGTGTGTGACTCTGAGACCATATTTACACACCACTGCATGTATAAAAAAGTGCATTTAAACATATATATCTATATCAGTATCTATCTATCTATATATCTCTAAACGCACACACACACACACACACACACACACACACACACACACACACATATATATATTTACAAATTTTGTAACATTACTTTGTCACTCACATAGTAAGGACTAACCTTGCTGACACTAAAAATAACATTGACATGGCACAGTCAACTGGAAAAAAAAAAGTTGCCTCACATACTCTCCTTGCTACTTGCATATACCAACTCTGAGACTGAATAACAATGGAGAAAAGAGAAAATCCTTCCCCACACTGTGCACTGATGTGTCAATGTCAATCCTTAAACAAATTGTCAATCAGACAAAAGAGCCAGCTGATTCACATTTTGATGAAGCAAATCTATAAACTGAAGGGAACTGTAAGAATGTTATCTGTACATAGATTTACTTAATTATATCTACACACACACACACACACACACACACACACACACACACACACACACACACACACACACACACACACACACACACACACATACAAATGCTATACTTTAGAGCATTAAAGGCAACAGAGGCACCAGTCTTGGGAAAACAGACTACACTCTACATTATATTTCGTATAATTAGAGTCATTATATGAAAACACCTTAAAAATGTGAGTTCTTCTCAATTTAAAATCTTAGAGATAATGACAAGCCCTCAGCTAGTACCTACAAAACAGTTCCATACTACTGGGCTGGAGTCTCTTTCAGAAGGTCTGTCCCCCCGGTCTGTCCCCCCCTTCCCCTTCTTTTTCTCTATCTCAGTAGTTTAGAACTCTTTAACAAGAACAGATGCCAGGTTCTTCTTCATGTCTTTCATTTCCTGAGAAACTGCTCTAGACATCAACTTCACCTTCACAAAGGGGGCATTCAGACACTCCAAGGTCATTCTTCAGCTCTCCTTTTAAGCTGCTTTTCTTACCTTCTCTAGCTAATCCTGCTCACAATAATATAGGAAATTCTTTCTCTGCTGTTAAAGTAACATATTCAGCTAAGGTAAAGAAACATTCTAGCTTAATGCAGTAGTGTTCTTATATACTACATTCACCAAAAAGGCTGTATATTTTTACATCAATATTGGCATTCTTTTGAGTTACTAGTCCTTTACCATTTGGCAATATCCACCCAGCTTGAAGACATTGATTTTATGCCCAACGGGCATAGCTTCCCTATGCATAGCTGTGAAGCTAAGACCCAGTTGTAAGATTTTGGGTACCCGTTTTGTTGTTGATGTAACCATAAAAGGGGGGCATGATCTAATTCTAAAGTGAATCCCCTCCCTTGAAGTTAGTCTTTTAGGGAGGCAGACACCCACTTAATATCTAGCTATTCTCTTTCAGCTGCTGAATACGTTAGCTTCTGCCTTGCTTAGTTTGTGATTTAAAAACATTCTGGATATTCCTAGCCATCACAAGTTTATGATAGCACTGTACCTAAGCCTACCTCTGCTGCTTCACTATACCTTATAGATGGTTTGCTAAAATCAGGAGATGTCAACGCAGGCTGTGAACATAATGCTTCCTTACATTTTTTGAAAGCAGCATCAGTTTGCACTGTCTATTTTACTTTGAAGGACATTTTCCCCTTAGTTTGGTCTGTGATGGGACAAGCTTTTGTTGCTAAAAGATATACAGACCTAGTAATATCCAAATAATTTCACAGACATCCTCATGGGTTTCTTAATGTGTGGTATAGGTCAGATTTTCATAGATTTTAGATTTTCTTTTTGGGGCTTAACTATTTCCCTTCTCTTTTTATATTATAGGAATTTAGCCTTCATCATATTTACCCTGGTTCTGCAGGCATTAGCAGTTAAACTGGCTTGTTTAATCCAGTTTGTACCTTGATTAGATAGGAGTCCCTGTCATCAGAGTGGATTATAATATTATCTAGTAGCATACTAGCCATGGGATTTTAGGACTTGGTCCGTGAGTCTCTGAAAGGATGCAGTAACACAAACCATCCCAAAAGTGAGGGTGGTATATTGGAGCCCCTCAGGTGATGACAAAATTGTTTTTTTTTCTTTAGCTTTAGTTGTTAGGGTGACTTACCAATATTGTTTATTCAGGAATCTTGCCATCCCCAGCCTTTTCTGTGAATTCATCTACCTTAAGTATAGGATTACTATTGAATTTTCAGATGTTATATAGTTCCTTAAAATCATCACAAAGCCTGTTGATTCCCTCAGGTTAAGGGACTAACACTTAAGGGTTGTTCCACTCACTAGTTGAATCTTTTGTTACTCATTTTTAAACATCATGTCTACTTTTTTCTACGGCCTTTTTGTGACTGGTATTTTGTAAGGATCTAAGTTAACCTTTTGTTTTGGAATTGTCTGAATATGGCATTGAATCAGCTTTGTTCAGCCTGAAACCTCTGAAAATACTGTCCTATTCCATAACAGAAATGATTTTATTTCCTGTTTCTGTGACAGGTTCTGTACCATCTTCTTAAACTATATGTTCTGAGGTTAGTTGTGTTTCTTCACTAGAGTTCCTAGTCATTGCTGCTGAACTAACTGTAGGAGTCATTACTTCCTGCCATGACTTCAAAACATTGATAGAGTGTGTTTGTTCTGGTATTTTTTTCAAGGGATCTCTGACCAGCAGTGTACAGCAGGGCTCTCTCCCTAAACCACTCCTCTTTGATATTTACATTTCAAAGGTCAAAGGCTAGGTTAAGGACTTATAGCTCACCAAGTCTGCTGAAGACTGTAAACTAGGTGACATTATTAACTCTCAAGAGGACATCAAGGTCCAACAAGCAAACCTTTCACATAGAAACAGTTGGTGTGAAAACCATTGAGTAAATTTAAACGACAAAAAAAAATGTGTCATATGTGTCATAGTATCCTTCAGCAAGCATAGCATCCCCTGCAACTATCAGATTGACAACATACCCCTGAACATCGATCCAGTAGTTAGAGAACTGGGAACCAATATAGACAATGAACTTTGCTTAGATCACCATGTATCCACTATTGTAAAAAAGTAATTTTTCAGTGTGCAGTTTATTAAAAAGAGTATGGTATGCAGATCCAGAGATGTGGTTATTTGACTGTATTCTGCACTTATTAGACCAATCCTTGAGTGTAAAGAAACTTTTGGTCGGTACCTGACCAAATATTTGGCAAAACTTGAATGCCCACAGCATTTTTCTCACCAAGAAAATCAAGAGTATAAATCATAAAAATTACATCAATCATCTCAAAGCCTTGTACCTATTGCCAGTATCATACAGGTAGCAGAGGGGTGACCTGTACCTCACATACAGAGCATCAATAGATCCTATCACCTCAGACCTACTACACATCTCCAGTTCAATGGTGGCACAAACACCCACTCAAGAGGTTATAATCATTCCTGAAATATAAGTATGATATGTTGGAGGGATCAATATATATATATATCACAGAGAATTCAAATTATTTGGAATTATCATCCTCTCCGTGTAAAATAAAGTATATATTATTCCATTCAAATTTAATCTGAATGAATGGACGGGGAACTAACAATTCATATTTAGAGTATATTAGATGATTTTTTTTAAAGCCTTGTTATGGGACTGTTTTCTGGCATTCAAAGAGTAAAGCACAGAAGTTCTCAACTTCTTTCATTATTCATGGCCAGTAAAATCTCACAGGGATCCTTCCTTTCATCTTATCTATTCCTCTCTTCCCCTATACTTGGCTATGTGCTTTTCTCTGTTTATGAATGACTTTGACACCAATAGCTGACCCACTGCTTACATTCTATTCTTATTTACTCAGAACGAGACATTTTGTAACTCAAATTATCGTTAAGAAGTTGGAACATCAAAAACTCTAATGTTGAGACCCACTTTAATAAGTCCTGTACTATGGAGTCTGAATAGCCGGTTTGACAATCTCAGAGTTAATATATATATATATATATATATATATATATATATATATATATATATATATATATATATCTAAGGAATAAAACAAGATCTGCATATTCACCATGTGAAGAGAGTAAAATCTCGATTTAAAGCTGCAAAATAGCAAAAATAAAAATAATAAGAAACTTTACATTTTCTGATAAAACAACAATACACACTTTTGGGTAATATAACCCTTCTTCAGACCTACTAACATCAAATATAATTTCCCATTTAAATAAAGTTTGCATCAATAATCTTTAAGAAAAAATGCACCATATTCATAGAACCTTCTTTGTTCTGCTTAGTGTTTGAATATTTTGGCTCAACACAAGTATCATTGGGGCTCTTTTTAAGGATTCATATCTCACACTACATACTACCTGCTCTTTTTTTTTTTTTTTTGCCTTTTGTGGCTCACCTTCAGTATCTAAGTGACTGAATACCACTCTCTCAGTGAGTGATCTCTTCTGTTCCATTCAATTTTAGTAGTCATTTCTCTTCTCTGCTTTCTAACACTTTCAGGCTGCAGTGTCATGTGTACTCTCTGCTGTGTAACACATTTTTCATTACTTAGACTTACCTATTGTCTAGAGTCTTCTCTTATTTGATTTTTCTGCATTACATAGGTTCATAGGTTCATAGGTAGGTACTAGGCTATTGGCCCCATGGCCTATATAAGCGTAGCTAACAAGGTTCCCTGGATTTTGCCACCCAAGAAGGATATTTTCCTGTGCTTCAGAAATGATCCCCGGGGTGAATTTCCTATTTCCCATCCACTCATCAAGATTTTTCTTGAAGAGTGCTAATGTGGAACTCGGCTTGTCATAAATAGGTAGTTTGTTCCAGAGTATGGGAAGTCTCTGGGACAGGAATTTATTTCTCCAGCATGTTCTATTTATTGTGGTGACAAGGTTTAGGGCTCTGGACTATGTAGCTCAGAGGGATTGGGATTTCATTAAGTGTAGCATATCCAACAGCTCTTGGTTTGACATAGCTTTGTATGTTAGGCAGAGATCACCTCAGAGTAGGCGATATGCTATGGAGTAAAGCTGGAGTTTTTTGAGATGGTCAGTGTAGGGCATCTGTTTGAGTCCCATAATCCTGTTTGTGAGGTATTTTTGTGGCCTTTTCAGTTGTTGCAGATGTCTTGTGAGGTACATTCCAAAAGGAGTGTTGTACTCAATAATAGGTCTAATGAGAGCCGGGTAGAGTGGAACAATGACTTTTTTCCTGGATGAGAACCCTTTTTTGATGAGGTGCGCCACGTAGAAGGATTTCCTGACTACTGCGGCGATGTAATTATCAAAGGAGAGACTACTGTCCACCTGAGTCCCAAGGTCTCTTATCACACCTTCTGCATTAAGTGGACTGCCACCTATGTGGTAGTTCATGGGTACCAAGTTTTTTCCAAAGGAGATGACAATGCACTTTTTGCCATTTAGCTTGAAGCTGTGGCTCTGACATCAGGCATCAGTCTCACTGAGGCCCTTCTGTAGGATGTCCACGTCGTTCAGGGACTCGACTATAGCACCTAATTTGCAGTCATCTGTGAAATTCATCAGCCAGAGGCCATCTGTGTTAGTCTATATTTCAAAGAAGTAGATACCAAACAGGACAGGACCCAAGACTGAACCCTGTGGTACTCCACTTGTCACAGGTTTGAAGTCATATTTGGAGTCTGCAACCTTTACAGTGTGGGTTCTGTCAGTGAGCCAGTTGGCAACCCATCTTGTGATGAATGGATTTATACCCAATTTAGTGAGTTTCTCTATGATTCCAAAATGGGGGATGGTGTCAGAAACATTGGCGAGGTCAAGATAAGCTGTGTGACCTGCCTTACCCTTGTCTCCGGCATTGGTTACTGTTTCAAAGAAGTTGATCAGATTCAGGAGGCATAACCTGTCCTTCACAAACCTGAACTGGGTGGGGTCCAGAGTTTGGAGGTTACCAATATCTTATTTTATGAGTATCATGATGATACGTTCCATGGCCTTGCAAACCAAGCTCTTCAGGCTATTAGGGCAATAGTTCCCGGGGTACATCATGGCTCGCCCTTTGTGGAGTGGTATAACTGTTGCTGTGCACCATTCAGTGGGTACAAAGCCTGATGTGAGGCTATGATTGAACATGGTGCTTAGGTAGCGGGCCGGTTTGTTCAAAAGTTAATGTAAAACGCAGCCTGGGATGTTGTCTCGTCCCATGGATGCTGTGTTCTTGGCTTTGGAGAGCACAGTTTTTACCTGCTCAGTTGTGATTTCAGGGGCACTGCATTCTTCCGGTATGGATATGGGCCCTTTAGGGGGATGTGGGGGGGGGGGGTAAAGTTGGCACTGATGCTGTCAGCCAGGATGTTGGCGATATCAGTTGGATCCATAATTGTTTTGCCATTGTGCTGTAACTCAGAGCATATCTGGGTGTTGCCACTAAGATTCTTGACATAGCTATAGAATGCTTTGTGATTGTCCATAGAGTCAGTGGCAATCTTGTTTTCATAGCTGGCATTGGAGGATTTTTATGAGGGATCTCAGCTTCTTACTGAGACTGATTAGGGAGCTCCTCCACTCATGGGATTTTACTCTCTTTTGCAAAAGTTTCTTCCTTCTGTTGCAGAGTTTGTTTATAGCAGAGAACCACCAGATTGGCTTCCTTTTTTTGGAGGATAGCGTCTTGGTTCTGCTAGGGATAGCAAGATCCATGCACTTGTGTAAGTAAATATAGAGTGTATTTGTATAAGATTCGGTAGTCATAACTGTATTGTCCATCTGCATGGGTGTCAGGAAGTTTGCCACTTCTGTCTTAACAAGCATGAAGTTGACTTTTGGGAAATTTTTTATAGTGGTTTCCTTAATGGGGGTCTGGGGGCCGGATGTGTATATCTATGGTGATTAGCTTATGGTCACATCTGACCAACGAGGAGTTGACTATAGGTGTGGAACACCAGTCACTCATGTTGGTAATGACAAGGTCTAGAATATTATTGCCCCTGATAGGGGTGTAGATAAGTTGATCCAGGGCATTGGAGTTTATGAATTCTAGAAAGTGTTGAGTGAAGGAGTTGGTACATGAGTAGTTTTCCCAGTTAATCGTGGGATAGTTGAAATTGCCCATTATTAGGGTGTTTGGTTGGACCCTAATATTTTCCAGTATATCAAAAAAAGAGGAGTGGGAATCCTGGGGCATGGTGGGGGATCTGTAGCAAGCTACAATATGGATTGCAGTTTTGTCCAGAGTTAGTTGCACTTGGATAATTTTGGATGCATTATGTTGGGCAACTAGTCCGGAGGTGTGGATATCCTTAATGAATATGGACACACCTCCACCCTTAGTGTTCTTGTCCTGGTATGATGACTGAAATGTGTGGTATGAGTTATATCCTGGTAATGCAGGTGTGCTCTCTGGAGCCTTGAACCAGGTTTCAGCCACTGCACAGATATCGATGTTCTCTATTTTAATTAGTGCCTCGCATGAGTGCATTTTGAGGTATAGACTTCTATCATTGACTAGCATTACCCTCAGCTGTTGCCTGCCTGTATCTGTTACGGTGGTGGGTTTGTCATATGAACCTTGCCTAAAAAGGCAATATAGGGGCAACAAGAGCCTTAGCTAGTATCCGGAATCCCAGGGGCGACAGGTGGAGGCCATCTCTGGCAAAGCATTGTGGCCTGTCGACCATGTTGCCCCAGGCAGACAGATACTGGATCCCTTTGGAATATCACCAGAAGCTTAGCCAATTGTTGAAATCAATCATTTTGTCCTTGTAATGCGGTATCATTCTGGGTGAAGGTAGGATGCTACTCAGGGCTAGGGTCATACCTGCCTGGATTACAAGATCAGAGAGCTCCTCCATGTTTCTTTTCATGTAGTCCAGGGAGGTATGTCTCAGGTCATTCACACCAACATGGACAATGACTGAGTCATATTTGTACTTGTTGTGGAGTGACCTGAGTGCATGGGTTATGTGGTGGATCCTGGCACCTGACAGGCAGCTAACAGTAACCTTATCCTTGTCTATTTTTGTGAGTGGAACATCAGTATGCCTGACTATAGTCACCTATGACTAATGTGTTAGGCCTTTTGTTTTGCCTTATGGGCTGTGGTTGTGTGGCACACTGGGTCTGTATGTTATGTGTCTTTTGGGTTGTGTTGAGGGGTGGAGGTTGCCTGCATTTTTGCTTTAGATGTCTCTGTTGATTGGGCATATTCTTATTGAGAGCCTCCAAGAATGTTTTTGTGTATCTATGTGTGGGCTTTCGTGGTGTAGGTATAGTGGGACTATGTGATGAGTGTGATGTGATGCAAGTGTTTACCTTCTCCTCTTGACTGAGAAGTTCAATCTTGGGTTCAGAGAGCTTTGCCTCCAGTTTGACAAGATAAATGAATCTCTCACAGGTTGTAGTGTTGCGTGGTAGGAGGAGAGGTTTGTCAGTATACATGAGGCAATTGCTACATTGCCCCAAGATGCCCAGATTCATCAGGTAGACAGGAGAGAACACCAGGAGCTGTCCCTTGGACATGCCTGCATAATCAGTATGTTTCTCTAGACAAGTGAGGGAAGTAAGTAAGTACTAGAGCTATTTTGCTCGAAGTAACTTGAGGAAGATAAGTATAAAAACTGTTAACCACTAGGAAATGAGAAAGGTTGAGAGCTTCAGTAATTTGTAACTTATTGAGTGCTTACAACAGATCTGAACCAGTGCTGAGCACGGAAAAGCAGATTCAAGTGCTGATGTTAAGAATCTGGTTAGTTCTAAAGAAAAAACGGAAGCGCAGACTTTATGGTGCCAGGAATAGTTTAATCCTAGCCAAGCGGCACTGCACAATACACAAAACCGCGCAAACACGGGTTTTTAAACAGAAAGATGAAAGTGATAGAAATAGCTCAAAATGGCCAATAAAACTGCAGTTTCTGAGCTGAAACCACTCTTCCAGTGACAGATAGGCTGTTCCAAAGCTCATCACTCTCACTGATGAACAGAGAAGCTTCTCTCTATCTTAGAAAGGTCTGGGCAACACAGGAACTTACAAACAGCCCAGAATTCAGAAAACTCTAAAAACTGGGCTTTACTAGATCTAGAAAGGAAGGAAATATTTTATTTATTTATTTTCATTTTTATTTATTAAATGATTAAATGATTAAATTAAATTAAATGATAAATTACTTATATAAAACATTGTTTGAAGCCAATTGTAGAAATGCTATGCTGAAAAGGTTGTATATTTTATTACTTTCAACACCCTAAAACTGATTTTGTTTATAACAAGTAGTGTATTGATAGGTCTGCTTGACCAGAGGTTGATCCCTATGCCTGCATGAATCTCACGCTGTTTGTATGTTTAATTCCAGGAGGCTCTCCCTCTAACTAAACCAAACGACCTTGCCAAGAAAAGAGTAATTCCTGTACCTACTGCCCAAGGATACCTACCTGGGAGTGAACTATCTTATTTTAAGGTTAAGATCTGTAATTTGTACCTATATCTAAATATTATTAGTGTGTGCTCTGGGTCCAACGGCACCTCTAGTTCTTATCTCTTAGCCTTAAATTACCCTTAATTCTAACTCCAAAGCACAGTCCTATCAGTTAGTTTGCTTATAGTGCTATACTCTTGCCCACACTATTTCTCCTAGGTTCCCCCTTACTATTGGCCTATAGCCCATTTAACAGTTTAACCATTAAAAATAAATAAAATTGAACATATTTCAGATAAATAAGAGCCAGCTTCTTATCACATAATTCATACCTTAGCCTCCACATGTTTGAATTGAATTAACCCTGCTCCGCTCTCCCTCACTGCATTCGGGCTCGCTCCGCACCCTTCCCTGCCCCCAATTCCCACACGCCCCCACTACCTCTACATTTATAGGCACTCAGCCACACCCCTTCTACTACCACAACCTATCAACTCTATTATCACTTCTCCCTCCCTTCTATCCTCCCCACCATTCAGCAAATAGCCCACACTACCTCCCCACCCACCTCCCTTCCCCCTCTAACTTCACATCACCTCTCCCTGTACTTGCTTCTCACAATAGTTAACCCAAACTTGCATATTACCAAAATGTTGCTATATACCCTATTACCCACCCTCATTGTAACCTATATCCTAACTATGTATGAAACCCAACAACTTACCAGGTATCACTGCTCTGTAGGGCACACTATGTCCCCAAATGAAAAAACAGCCTTTTTCAGTTATACATTACACCAGGACACTATAATAAGACATAACTTACCCTCACTTATTATTCAACACAGCAATAACCCATGCCACATTGGTACCAAAGCCAAATTTTATGACAAACTTTTAAATAAACTTATGAAAACCATTAAAGAGTATAGACTAAGCCTTATAATCTGTGGAGATATTCACCCCAATCCAGGCCCTGTTACCCCTAACTTACCATCTAATAGAGACAGCTATAACAAGAACATAATCAGTAGACCCACCAACTCCCTCTTGATCTGTCATCTTAATATGAGAAGTATAAACAAAAAAATACATGAACTTCATGCCCTCTTAGCTGTATATTCCCCTGAGATATTATGTCTATCTGAAACCTGGCTGAAACCATCTACCACCGATAATGAAATCCCTCCACCTGGCTACAATCTACACAGACTAGATCGGACTATGAGGAAAGGGGGGGGGGTAGCTGTCCTCTATAAATTAGAACTGAATGTAACTACTGAAATTATTCAGCCACCTCAAATCAATAATTCCGAAATACTAGCTACCAAATTTCAACTGAACAAAAGTAAAAGCATTAATATTATCTGTATGTATATTCCCCCAGGAAACAATGTAACTACACTTGAGGACACCCTTCACTGGCTATCCTCTCAGTATACCCAAGAAACCCTAGTCCTGGGGGACTTTAACATAGATTGGGGCTCCTGTTCATCAAAATCCCCCTCCATTCATATCAACCTCCATGAATTCTCTCAAACAATAGTCACCCCCACCAGAATTGGCAAACACCCCCAAAAAGATACTATACTGGACTGGATACTTGTTAACAGTAACCCCCTAATGTACATTGCAGGTACCCTCCCAGATGATCTAAGTGACCTATATAATTAAACAAAAAGCTATTACCCCACAACAACCCTTGTTTAGGAAAGTCAGAAGCAAAAGAGACCTTGATCCTTCTAAACTTCAACTGGAACTTAAATCCTGCAACTGGGCTATACTAAAGCATCTCCCCTTAGATGAAGCTGTAACCTATTTTAATAACAAATTTATTGAAATCCTAGACCTACATGCTCCTGCCCGCCTAATAAGAACAAAAGGTAATAACATACCTTGACTTTCCAAAGATACAAGAACAAAAATTAACAGTAGAAATAAACTATGGACTATCTTGCGATCTACCAAAAATCCCCATGATTACAATAAATATAGACATGCACGGAATGAAACAAAAAGACTTGTACTACTGGATAAAAAACACTATTACAGTAGGCTACAGATGAATAACCAAAACAATCCTCAAAAATTCTGGGCTGGGATTAATAAATTACTGTATCCAGGTAAAACATCAACACCCACCCCAGCTGCCAACTCAAATAAAACCCCAGAACAAGTTGCAGATAGTTTCAATCACTTCTTTACTGAAACTATTCAAGCTCTACCCACCCAACTACCTCAAAGTTCCCTTGATGAAATTAACACTACATCCAACAGCCAAAACCTATTCTGCTTTCAGCCTGTATCAACCTCCTTTATATGCAAGCTAATCAAAAAACTAAAACCCACCACCCTATCTGCTGACCAACTCCCAGCTGAATATCTACAAATGACAGCAGATGCTATCGCCTTTTCAATCTCTATCCTAATCAACTGGACCATATCAGAAGCCAAAATTCCCAATATCTGAAAAACATCTTATGTGATTCCATTACATAAAGGAGGTCCTTCTACCAAATACTCCAATTATAGGCCTATAGCCATACTCTCCCCACTTGCTAAGATCATGGAGAAATGTATACATAAACAACTTATGCAACATTTGCTCCAGAATGACCTGATGGCTAATACCCAACATGGCTTTCGGCCACATCATAGTACAACCACTGCCCTACTGTCCTTTACTAACACCATTAATAATAACCGCAACAACAACTGCACCTCGTCTGCCCTCTTCCTAGATCTTTCCAAGGCTTTTGACATGGTGAACCATCAACTAATGATTAAGACCCTGCAAACTCTCAGTCTACATCCCAATGCCCTTCTCTGGTTTAAATCCTATCTCAATGACAGGCAACAAGCAGTCCTCTGGCAGAATAAGCTCTCAAATCTATTACCCAACACTATCGGAGTTCCACAAGGCTCCATACTAGGACCACTACTGTTTTCTATCTTTATTAATGATCTCCCTACTATCATACTGAACATCAGCTGTATCCAATATGCTGATGACTCCACCCTGATCTGCTCTGCCACATCTCCAGATGACCTAAAAATGGATACTCAGACTACTTTTACTGTTATAGAAAACTGGCTATCCAAACGCCGCCTACTACTAAATCCCAAAAAAAAACAAAATGCTCATATTTCCACCAACCCAAAGGTCTATACCTTACTCCTTTACCATACAAGCTAATGATGGGACAGTCATTTCCCCGGACCCCAATACCAAACCACTAGGTGTCACTATAGACAATTACTTAAAATTTGGCCTCCATGTGAACCAGACAATCAAAACCATCAACAGGAAACTTGGTTCACTCTACAGAGTCAAATCCTTCCTTATGCCCATAGCTAAAAAAGCCATTGCACACTTGCACCTACTCTCAACACTCCTATATGCCTCCCCCCTTCTAGCAAACATAAGTAAATCTGAACTAAATAGACTTACTACCTGCTATAATCACATTGCCAGGTTTACTACGGACTCTCCTTTCAGAACCCATCACTGCATTAACCTCAAACAGCTCGGATGGTTGGAATTTCCCAATCTTGTCAAGTACAATCTTTCTAATATTGGCTAATAAAATCCTAAAGAACCCAAATAACACTCCAGCCCTTACTAACTGCATCCTCTTCCATAAAAACACAAGACTGCTACGTTCATCCAATAAGTTACAAATATAAACAACTAGAATTAACAATGCTGCTGGCATGGCCCTATTTGCAAATTCTGTAAGCAGAACCTGGAACAAACTTCCAGGTGCCATTACCATGCTCTCCTCCCCAGACCTATTCAAGGCCTCAATTAAACAACATCTCAAACTAAAATGGATATGCCACTGTGACAAGCCTGACTAAAATGAATATGCCACTGTGACAAGCCTGACTAAATCAACATAATGTATGTAATTATTTAGCTAATTTGATATTGTTTATCTACTACTAACTTTAAAATGGAACATTGACTGTCTGTATGTACTTCTACCTGTATTCCCTTCTTAACTACACCTATAACTAAATTTATAATACTATATATAATCAATGTTTTTTCTTCTTTCTCAACTATTTTTTGTTCTTGTATTGTGTCTGGAGCTTATCTCCCTGGGCCTCCGCTGAAAATGAACTTTGATTCCAGTCGGACTAACCCGGTCAACAAATGTAAAATAAAAATAAAATAAATAAATATAGCAGTAGGGGAGAAAGAGAGAGAGAAAGAGAGAGAGAGAGAGAGAGAGAGAGAAAGAGATAGAGAGGGGGAGAGAGAGAGAGAAAGAGATAGAGAGGGAGAGAGAGAGAGAGAGAGAGTGGGGGAAGAGAGAGAGAGAGAGATTTCCTTATAGTAGTTAAAGTGGAAGAAAGAGCACCTGGTCAAAGTTTTAAAACCATTTAAGCCATATACTGTTTGCACTTTAAAGTATAATTTTTTAAGTGTTTCTCATTTATTTAACTGTATAGGGCTATACACTCAAGTGCGCTAGCCTATTTTCCGTGTTAAAAGTGTTTTTATTGCTGTATTTACTTTAACTTGAAAAACATCCTATCCCTCTACTCATTTCCTTCCTTTCTAGATCTATTTATATATTTCTCCTTTTCAACACCTACCTGCTGCTTGGAATTCTCTATTTCAAGGCCTTTCAGTTTTAGCTTGACAAAAAACTTAGAATTCTGTTCAGGCTGCTCTGCCGTGGTATTATGTAAATCCGTCTCTTCTATATTGTAGGTGTTTTTTAATGTATTCTTGGCCAAATATCTGTACTTCTAGAGCTTTCTAACTCTATGTCTGATAATTGTTTAACTCGTGCAGTTGAATGAATGTGTACAGTGGTTCCTCCCGCAGATTTTTCAGAGTTAAGTAAAGGTATATTAGTACTTTTATCCTCTTGTTGATTCCCCACCCCCATTCTGACAGGATGGTCTATCAAAAAGCCAACCTTTTTCTTAGTGTTTCCACAAATTTTTATAGTGGGGGATCTTTCCATGTTTTCACTTATTTATTTAACATTTGTTAACCGGGAAAGTTTGACTTGGAACAAAGCCAATTTTCAGAGGTTGCCCAGGGAGAAAGGCTCCTGATGCATGTCTTTGTAATGTGGGAGGAGACTGGAGCACCCACAGGAAACCCACACGAACACAGGGAGGACATGCAGACTCTGCACAGAAGGCACCTCAGTAAAAAATCGAACTGGAGAATCTCTTGCTGTGAGGTGACAACGCTACCGCTGCACCACTGCATGTTAGATTGAGTATTATAACAACAGGAATCCCAGTTTGTATATCCATCTGAGTAATGCGATACTAGTTCTTATCTCTCTAATAGTGAAATACTCCAACAGTTTTCCTGAATATATGTTATCCCATTACCTGGGTGGTCATATTGCCTGTATCTAGCAGCCCTTGCACCTCTGTGTCACCAATTAAGACATTGCACTTAATTAATAATTGACTTTGTAGTAGCATAGTAACAGTTTGCACTCCCAGTCATTCTAGGAGATAACTTATTACATTCCATAGGCATAACTTCCCTAGTAACAGTGCTTTCATAAGCCCTGGTTCTCACAGATATTCTACCTTAAAAACAGCCTGTCAACAACTAATATTTTTTTGTTTGTTACAAACACTTGACACAGGTTTTACTTCAGGTCTAGACAGCTCACATCTGTTCATGATTTCATGCCATAACAAAGTTTCTACTAGTACAGCACAATATTTAGAGTCTGTAGGGCCAGGTTGACACATTAGATATTTTAAAGCAGCAGATACAGATTGATTACATTTTTGAATGGCTAACATTTCTACATTTTTTTTTTAGTATGTTGACCATCACATTTAATCATAAATTAATTACATGCTTTTGATCCCATAATTGTGATCTTACTATTTCAATTTGAGAAAAATTCCAGCCATGCCATTTTTGACCTTGTCCCTTTGAAGTAACAACAGCCCTTAGAAGTAATGCCTTTTTAACCTTTTCACAGTTCTGATACTCCTTCCCTCCCTTCCATGCATTGAAGACTTTCTGCCTTATTTTTTTGTACAACTGGACTAAAAGGATCCTGACTCATTACTCTCAGTCCCATCCCTCCTGGTGGATTTATTGCTCAAATGTGTCAAGATACACTTTTCAGTCATCCACCCTTTGTTGTTTTAGTTGTGCCACTGTCCTTGGTGTAGCAGTAGATTTAGCTGTTGTAAAAAATGTCCGTATTAATTGTTCTAGTGATTTTATCTTGCCAATGGACCAGAAAGCAGATACATTTGTCAAAAAATCTCTCCCTCTCTCTCTTTCTCTCTCCATATATATATTTATATGTGAGTGTACATACACACACACACACACACACACACACACACTTGCTAGCATGCATGACAGATAGATCAGGAAGGAAGAATAAAGGATAAGCAGAGAAGACAAAGAAATGCAGATATGTAAGAATACCAGTCTTGTTTAAATAGCCTTTGTAAAAAAAGTAAACTCTTAGCCTTGATACTGCAACATCTACTTGTCTGTACAAATATGAGCATTAGCAGAAACTAGCTATGTTGTTTTATATAAAGCACTTAAAAAAACGCAATTATTAAGTTTCATTGGCTGCACAGAATTTTAAGTGGAAATTACACTTACCGCCACAAAATAATATGTTAAGCCAGGTCATATTGCAATTCACCTGACAATGTTTAGGATGAAAGTAACATGTCTGGTATAAAAAAATGTACTGCTGTCGTGTATGTGCATTATGGATTTATGTGCAACAAAATACACTATGTATGCATCATGGACTTATGTGTAACAGAATGAACTATAAGTGCATCAGGAATCCATGTGTAGCAGAATACACCACATTTTATTATGGACCAATGGGATATAATGTACTTAAGCAATAATCGACAAGTTTGTGTGGGTATATCGAGGATTTACAAACAGTTGGCATGGTTTGATCATGAAGGCAAAACCCGAGTGTTTAAACAAAGCCAATCATGGATAAATCCTCAATTTACCAATACCCATAAGTCAGTTATTGTTATTATACAATGGCATTATTTAAGACATTAGTTACTTTTCTTAAATAATGTCTTTATATAATGGCACTGTGGTGCTCCTCTGCATTGTTTCTGCATTCTTCCTTGTTTAGTAACGTACTGTGCATCTGTATAGGAAGTACATTCCCATACTTGCACAGTACATCATTGCTGTGGAAAACAAACAATGGAAGGAAGATCTCCATTGTTTTTTTGTTTGTTTGTTTGCTTGTTTTTTTTTAAATGGCAAAATTTGGACAATTGAGAGGTACGAGAGATACAGGGCAGGAATACAAGGAATATCAGATACATTTATTTAGTTTTGTAGAATGTGTCTGATTTTCCTTGTATTTGCTTTGCCCTCCATACGTACCTCTCACCCTCTTAACACAAGAAATGTGGACCGAGCTATAAATAAAGGGGGAACAAAGGCTCCAAAAATGGGACTGATTTTAAATGTTGCTCTTATTATTATTCTTGCAGCTTTGTAAGTTTATATGTGTGTTATTGTGCATTCTCTGAAGAAAAGAAAATCTGAATCTGAAATGCGTGTTATTATTTAGTGGCTTCATTCCTCAGTGATTTGTCAGAAAACTACAAATTTTATGAGTAACAACTAAAAATATGACAAAAAAGTCTGAATAGTTGAGACTAATGCCTCTGTACCATATAACAATGGAAAAAGTCTGGCCGCTCAGTGGTACTTTAGTGACCGGATCTTTTTCTATTGGTATATGCTCGATTTACAATGGGTCATTGTTTAATAAATGTTGTATCACAGATCCATGTGTTAAACACAAACTAAGGATAAAAACAAAAAAAAAAAAAAACAATCCAAAAAGAGACTGCTGGAATACACTAAAAACTCCAAAATTTATTGTCGTCTGGTATAATACCCAGACTTCCTCAGACAAAAAACGTTCTGTAACACACACCTTAAATACATTTCAATTAATTAATCATCTATCAATCAATAAAAAAACTTGAACCATAATTAAAAGATAATTAAAAAACAAGAAATGAGCATTAAACCAAATACATTTACATAAATCCTCCATTATAAACCAACTAGTATACTGAAAAATCTTATAAAAATATCATGTAAAAAATCCTCTAATATAAAAACATTAAACCTTGTGTTAAATGCAAAATCAACCCAAATCACACCAGATATACTTATATACTACACTAACTCAACCTAAAATGTGATAAGATTGTAATAAAATTGTTGCAATTTTGAATCAACTACAATCTCTCTTGCTAATAAATGTTACTTCCAAAGTTTTATACATCTATTGCTCCTATTGTATTTCCACCTACTTTTTACAACTCCAGAGAGAGACATTGTAGTTGATTCAAAATTGCAACAATTTTATTACAATCTTATCACATTTTAGGTTGAGTTGGTACACTGTAGACTGTTTGTTACTCCTTGAAGGTGGTTGCACCGAAGCGCTAGAGAAAAGAAAGAATAAGTTTTAAACTTTCTTGCCTTACTTTCTATCTTTGTACCACAGTCGGTGGTTTTGGGTCAGTGTTGTTTTTCTAGAATTGAGAAGTGAGAAGAAGGAGGTTGTTTTTTACATGTACATCATAGGCCTGTGTGTAACAAAATACACGACTTGTGCATCATGAACAGGTGTATAACAGAATATATTGCTTTTGCATCATAGACCCATATATGATACTGCACAAGCATCTTGGACCGAGTTGTAACAGAATATACTATATGTACATTATGGATTCATGTGTAACAAAATAATCTGTTTGTGTATTATGTACACAAATGTAACAAAATATATTACATGTGAAACATGGATCCATGTGTCACAGAATACACTATCTGTGTATCATGGACCTATGTGCAAACAAATAAACTACATGTATCATGGATCCATATGTAAGAAAATAATGCTTGCATCATGGACTAGTATGTAACAAAATATTGTACTTGTGTGCATGTGTGTGTGTGTGTGTGTGCGTGTGTGTGTGTGTGTGTGTGTGTGTGTGTGTGTGTGTGTGTGTGTGTGTGTGTGTGTGTGTGTGTGTGTGTGTGTGCATGCATATCTTGGACCCACGTGTAAAACATTTTACAACTGAGAAAATAGTAAATCAGCTGAAAACTAGAAATATAACAGAGAAAATATTCCAACAGTGAGTTTTGCATGCAGTACAGTTAATAACTGTGCCGCCTTTGAATAACAATGCATTATGACATGTTCATGGATTGTATTTACCAGGAACATTTCTGCAGGATCATTTTAGTGTATAAAGGGGACTAAACAAATGACTTCCAGCATATAACTGAGTTATTTAAAAAAACAAATTTAATCTTTTTTAAATTACACCTCTTTAAGATACCATTAGCCATGACCACGCTCTTTGGGCTTACCAATTTTATCTCCCAAACATTGTTTACCCACTTGGACTCTACCTTCTACCACACAAAACTTCATTGGAAGACCTTCCTTGTCATGGATTTCTAACTGATACACTTGAAGGTGTTTACTTCATTAATTCTGAATATACAATCTGACTTTCTAAACTGAGTTAAGAGAATAACTGTTATCATCTAAGCTAGTCTTTATTTATTAGATATTTAACATTTTCTTGGCTTTCATCTCCTTCCATGACTAGCATGCTTCATTGATTTGTCAGCCTATTTTTTCCCTCTGACCTGAAGCATTCTTAGATAGCAGGAAAAGGAGGCAATAATGTGTGTTCACAGTCAGTATCCAGTGGGGGTTAAGAGACTTTTTAAATGCATCAACCCCCTATGTTAACCAGAATGAATGAAGCAATAATACTATGCAGGACCACAATGGGTGCCATTTTCATGTGCCTCCAGTCTTAAGGTGTGAAGCTGCACACGTCTTGGCAACACTATATTTACCAAGTCCGTAGCACGGGAACTACATTTCTGGGCCATCATTGTTAAGTTGCCTCTATGATGGGGACTACACAAATGCCTTCCACCCCAATTAATGAGCCGCATCGGTCAGACTATTTATCTGTTTCATCCCAGTACTTCTGTCATGCCCCACCCAACATGGATCTATTTTTTTCACCCACTAAGAGGCATGGCTTGGATATTTATCTTGATTATTTCATCCTAAAAGACTGAGCGCATAATGTGCCCAACAGACAAGTCAGGCCACTCATTTACAGGAGTCTGACTATATCAGCTTATTTTGCAGTTTTTGTAGTGTCTTCTAGAGGCACTACTATAGTAGGATAACATGAATGCATATCCCTATTGCCAAGGAATACAAGCCATCCAGAGTTAGACAAATTTGGATGGCTTGTATTCTGCTTAAATTACATTCACCAGCAGCATGAGTGTATTACTGTATAACCTTTTATTCAAAAGCCTGACCTTCTGTTTTCTTTTCTTGGAGGTATTATTCATAATTTATGAATATCTCAAACTGTATGTAATAACAAATTAACAGGATAAAGTTGTATACCTAAATGTATGAAATAAGGTGTTAGGAGCATGTTTACTAGTGTTGTGGGTGCTGGGGTTGTGGATTTTTTATTAAAATGCCACAAAAGATATAGATTTGAAAGTTATATACAAAAGTGACTAGCATCCTTAATTCTGAGACATGCACATACATATAGTTTGTGCACTGACTGTAGAAAAATGGTACATTCTTAGTTAAGGTTTAACAAGTTTGATAACTTTGCCCACAAAAAGTTCTAACAGACCTCTCAACGGCTAAGAGATTTTGTTAAAAGTTCAAATGAATTTATTTGGTGAATGCTTTCATGGTGTGGATATACCACTTCATCAGACCAGGAAGTAACAAATTATTCAACTCATATATACTTGTAGTAATTAAAAAACAAGCAATCACAAGTAAAAAGTAATTAACTTAATAAATCCATTCTTAAAAAGACAGCATATCCTTACTACAAAATAAAAAACAGCATCATAGAAAATACTTTACAAAACATACGTAGCAGTCTATAAAACATATTGAAAAGTTTTTAAAGAAAGTTTTATGTGTATATCTAAAACCGATCTCTGTATAACTTATATATGAACATTTTAAAACTTATTTTCTAACCAATGGTCTGGACCTTAATAGGGGTTTAAGAGGTACCCTATCATTCAAACCTTTCCCTTTGTCTGCCCTGAGTCTCACTATCCACCTACTTTCAGTTGTCTCTGTTATATTCACAATGTCACCCCCCTCTTTCATTTTCATGAACCATTTCAATAACAATTCTTGTTATACAGAAAGACAGTTTTTAGATATATATGAGTTGTATACTTTGTTATTTCTAGGTCCGATGAAGTGGTGTATCCACACCATGAAAGCGCTCACCAAATACATTCATTTGAACTTTTAACAAAATCTCTTAGCCGTTGAGTGGTCTGTTGGATATTTTTGTGGACATTGTGCTTGTATTCTATATCCATTTACCTCATTCAACTGACTGCGACTTGTCTTGTGTTTGGATAGTTCGATAACTTTCGTTAGGACTATGCTATAACAAAACCTGCAGTATTTTTTAGCATTGCCATATAACGAAAAAGCAACCTGTATTTCTTTTCACAAACTTGTATAAAAGCTACTTCTAAACATTATAAATTGTAGCCTCTTGCATTAAATCTCTGCAATATCATCATCTGAGTTGCCAAGTTAAAGTCTGCCTTATTGTTGATGCTTCTAGAGTAGTAATTGTGATCTGGGGATTTTCTATTTAATATTTTGTGGATTATGTTTATGTACATCCAAATAAGTATTGCAATCAACTTCTTTTTGAAGAATTCTGGATTCCAGTCATCCTTTGTTCTTATATAAACAAACATCAAAAAGGGGTGTAATAATATTATTACACCCAGTATGAAGCATGTTATATGCAGCACATTTGCCATATATGCATAAAAGTCACATGACTTGCCTGTTCCGGGTCTATATTAGAAGATCGAAAGTTTAAAATCATGAACACTCTAAAGAGCGAAAATACTGGACCTCAAAATCATTATTACCCCCTGCTAAATATATATTCCAACTCCAAGATCTCACTATAGTGAGGAAAGGGCAAATATTCCAGTCTTCACTCTACTGCGATCTCAAAAAAAGCACTTCGAGATTCGACATTTTTGATCTTTAGAGCGTTCGTTATTTTAAACTTTCGGTCTTCTAATATAGACCCACCTGTTCCATTTAACCAAATAAAATATGTAGATGATCTGAGTGCACTTTTAATAAATATTGTGCACCTATTATAATGGCTGTCATTACCAAAGTCTTGCCCCATCCATTGTTACTCACATGCATGCACTCATACGTAGCCACTAAATTTTAAAAAATGCATGATTATTCATACTTTTAACACACATACACACAATTATACATACATGAGTGGTACGCCAAATATGTGATGAAAACAATCTTGTCATCAAAAAATGTTTTCAAGTTGTTAAGGGGTTAAATGACATAAAGTGCCAATAAAATCCTATATAAATTATCATAACAATGTATTAGGAACTATTACAAGTCTTCAGTTCCCTTCCCATGTCATATAGAATTTCTACATACAAAGAAAAACTTCCATAGAAACAAAGACCAGTGAATTATTTATCAACGCTTCTTTGTAAGCTATTAGTAATTATTTTGTATGTTATCAAGTTTGGAAAAAGGCCTGTCTAAAAAGTCAAAAGCAAGAAATTGATGCAAAATGTAAAGGCAAGCAAAGATATAATGTCTGATTGTGGGGGGGTGGGGGGGGGTAGGCAAACTAATACTCAATTACCACACTTCAGCGCTGGTGCTACGGGCTGTTTAGTCCTCTTGTAATACACATGTATTGTAATCATTTTATTGAGAGCTCACAATGGCCATTTTCCACTTTATCAGCTTGTTAGTTAGCAAAGCATGCATTTCTTTGTAACTCAAAGTACTGATTGCTATAACAAACTGCTGTATTAAACATCTTTGATATCTTACTTATATCATCATGAATTTTTGTTTCTCATGCTCATTGAAATGTAGTCAGCTGTGAACTTTTAGGATATATTAAAGAGCACTTTTTATTATTCCACTTTCAATACTGAAGGCAAAACATGTTCAGCTATTTAAATGAATATTGCATTGCTGAGTATAAAATAATTATATTTTATGGTAAAGTTAGTACTGAGAAAGCTAAATTGTGCCTAGACAAGTTCAAGACATCGCCATAAATAGTACCACTGGCAGCATCTTTAGCGTTTTGCTCTACTGATGTCTGTCCATGGTGCTGTAGGAAGTCTGTCACCATGAGTAATTTATTTGGTTTGCTTTGGCCAGCCACAACATCAGTTACCCTCCTCCTCCTCCTTCTTCTTCATCTTCTTCTTAAATACTTTCTCTTGCTCTTACCTCATATGTGGTCATAGAAGGTGGTACACCGGATAATAGGATCATGGGAAGTTACTAGACTAATGGACCTAGGGCCCTTACAAGCCTAGCCAAGTTCTGCCCTTGTTCCCATAATCAGCACATATTATCTTTGTCCAAAAGAGACACAGGGGGAACCCCTGGGGTGAATTTATGTTTACCCATCCAGTCGCCCAGATCGTGTTTGAAGAGAGCCAAAGAGGTACTGTGCTTGACATGAATTGGGAGTCTGTTCCACAGGTGCAGTAACCTCTGGGAGACAAACCTGTCCCTCCATCAGGTTATGTTAATGTCACATACCAGGTTATGGTCTTTAGAGCACGTAACCTGTGTGCCATTGGACTTATGGATATGCAGTATTTCCAATAAAGCAGAGTCAGAGATTGCCTTATATGCAAGGCAGAGATCACCTCTGAGTAGTCTGTATGAAACAGAGTAAAGTGGCAGTGATTTAAGCTGATCCACATAGGAAGATGCGGAATACCTTGAATTCTCCTTGTGAGGAACATTTTTTGTCTCTCCAGTTTCTGCAGGTGCCTGGAAAGGTACATACCAAAAGCTGTGTCATACTCAATTATTGGCCTGATGATGGAAGAGTACAGGGAGATTATAACTTTTTTTTTTCTGGAGGCAATGTCCTTACTTATGGGATGACCAATATAGGATGCCCGTCTTACCACTGTGGAGAAATGGTGATTAAGGTAAGGTTGATGGCAACCTGTGGGCCCAGATTTCTCACCACTGAGTGCATGCTTAGGGTGTTTCTGTTGATGTGATAGTTAGCAGGAACATAACTTTTACTGAAAGGATAATAATACATTTTGTTGCATTGAGTTTAAGGCCGTGACTTTGACAACAATGTAGGATGTTGACATTGTTTGGGGATTCTATGACTGCTCCCAGTTTGCAGTCACCAGCAAATTTTGTCAACCGCAGACCTTTAGTTTTTGCTTGTGCTTCGGAGAAACAGATTCCAAATAGTAGAGGTCCCAGGATTGAACCCTGTGGAACACCACTGGTTATGGGTCTGCTGTTGTGAATGGATTCCCCTGTCTTGACTGTATGGGTTCTATCTGTTAGCCAGTTAGTATCCCACCTAACGATGTAAGGGTTGATACCTAGTTGGGTGAGTTTGTCAATAATGCCTGAGTGGGGAACAGTGTCAAAAGCCTTGGCCATGTCTAGTTTGGCTTTATGCACAGTTTTCCCCTCATCCAAGGCTCTGGTGACTGTTTCAAAGAAGTCCAAAATGTTTAACAGGCATGATCTCCCTTTGACAAATCCAAACTGAGTACGGTCAAATGTTTGAAAATTACCTACATCTTTATTGATAAGGTCCATGATGATTCGCTCCATGGCCTTTCATGTAAGGCTAGTCAGAATAATAGATAATAAATAAATAATAAATATATAATAAATGCAGAAATGAACTGGAGTTTTTTTATTTAATGATGTTAATTAATTGATTAATTGTTTTATATTTTATTGATGTTCAGCGCAAATCTGAGTCCTACATTTTTGGCTACGGATGTAACTAAAGAACACCTTATGGTTGTCCGTTGTTGAGGACAGTAATTTGGATTCATAATTTGTTTGGAGGACTTCACAAAAAATCTTATCTGCTTGTTTAAGCCGAGGAGGGAGTGCTTCCAGTTTAGGGCATGCTCCCGCTTACTTTTCGACAACTATTCCTTCCTGTTATTTTAAAGCCTGTTAATGGCAGTTGTCCACCAGGCAATGCATCAATGTAGTTATATGGGTGTTTGTAAAACGCATTGGCATAGGACTCAACATAGTTGCCAGTTACAGCTGAGGGAGGAGGTGCAGTGAAGCTATTTATACCATCCATTAGAAGGATATAATCTGCTTTTGAGAAATGTTTTAGTTTAGTTGCTGCTGAGGGGTTGGTCCAGTGTGATAGTTACTTCGAATAAGACTGATTTGTGGTCAGATCTGACAAGGGAAGACCTCACAGTGGGGGTGCTACAGCAGTCCGCCATATTGGATTGGACTGGATTGAATCTTAATTATAATCCAAATAAACAAGGTCTATAAAAAGTCCAAGACTAAGTGTATTATGAACATAGCCTGCATTATGGACATAAACAGTTATAGATGGCTTACCTTCCAAATTAAACACTTGAGGTGCACGATAACTTATAAATAGTTTCATAGTTTCATAGATTCGTACTAGGCTAACTATCCACGGGGGCCATTTTAAGCCTAGCCAGTTACCCCATGTGAGAATCAAACCCTGCACCTTGTGTTTCTAAGGTAAGCACCTTAACCATTTCACTAACCTCCCAAATCTGAATCTGAAATATGCCTCATTTAGGAAGTCCCTTTAGTCCATTCTGAGTCTTCTTGTTTTTAACCTGTAATAGGCTCAGGTTTCTCTCTTTTAACATGTAAAGGAATTTTAATTTGACCATTTTGTGTGTGTCACTGTATTGCTGCTTAATGCTTTTGTATTTATGAAGTATGTTTTGTGGTTTATGTTACCCACTCTGGTAGTGCTTATGCAGCAAGCACTTGTACTAATAAAGAATTACACAAAATGTAGAGTGAAAGCCACTTTTTCAACAGACGTTTAAAACAGTTTGGCTTTTTATGATGACAAACTTACAGGCCTATGATTACGGTTTAGTTTTGTATTACTAGATTGGTATATTGTTACTGCATATTCAGTCTTCTAGGATTTGACAAAAATAGTGATATGAAGCTCATTGCCTCTTTCAAGCACCTTTGTTAAATTATCACATAAGACACAGGTCCACATACATTAATAGAAAGAAAACAAACCATATTAAAAATGTTAATTTTCATGCATTATACATTACTTATATGTTTTCTTTCTCTTTAACAATTAAAATTAATTCCAGCATTTCATGAATTGCTCAATTTCTAACTTCCTTTAAGCCTCACTCCTTCTACTAAACATTATTCTGCATGTATTGTTCCCAAAAATTCCATTTATTTCTGTGTAATTTGCCCTTACCCTTTTCTAGAGATCCCACCTCCAGTTATTTTATCTCTTTTATAATGTTCAGCACTTCAAATACAGTTGATTTAGATTTGGATCTCCATTTTCTAGTATTTTTTTTTTTTGGCAGACAGCAGCATTACACTTAGGCTTTACTATATCTAGACAATTCATATCCTGTATCCCATCTCAAAAGAACCAGATCTTTAGTTACAGCTAATTACTCCCTCAGCTTTTCTGACAAATTATTCTGCAGGGAATTTTCAAAATCTGGCAACTCATTATACTCCGTAAAAACATGTCCCCAGTTACCTCTCTCATCCTTGTCACACATACAGCATTGGCTATCTACCTAAGAAAAAAATCTCTAAAGTCTGCTTAGGCTCTAAAAATACCCCTGCAAACACTTCCAAGCAAAAGTTCTATATGTTCTGGACTTTGTTGCTTACTTGGAGACGTATAGATGTTATCTCACTGCCCACTGTAAATTGCCTTTTCAGTCTCTGTTCCCACCCTTTTCTGACCTCCTCTAATTGATTCTTATAGTTATGATGCAATATTTATATGCCCTACTAATTATTTCCCTTTTTTAACAACAATTCCTGTTCTGGAGTTGACTAAGCGTTCCACCAGAGCTTGTTTTTCCATTAACAGTCCTCTCTCCCTTTTACCTTACTCATTACCTATGAATCCCTGCTAGAGAAGGCAGTCTCTGACTTGCAGTCCAGATTTCTCTTGGCCTCATCCCACTCTGTTACCTTTTCCTCTCTAGTTATTTGCTCACGATACCTTGGTTCCTTTGCCAGTTTTCTTCAATAAATTCCAGACCGCTCTTTTCTATTTTGCTTAAAATCCTTTTGCCAAAATATCCTTTATCCACTCAAGTGCTGGTTTAGTTCTTATTATGTTTTCTGCTGCCTCTTCCCCTCCCATGTAACTTTCTTCAACTCTGTTAGTTGTTGTCCACAAATTCTCTTCTGGTTGTTAAAAATATGTTGACTGATATATGAAACTAAAGGGAATAAAACAGTTTCGCTGCTTGTATGTCACTATCGGTAGCCAAAATCAAGAGCTTCCCGTTTTTCACTTTTGTATTATCTTTTAATTGGTCTCTTTCCACATATCCTAAGCTGCCATAACTGAATCTTTTTTAATCCATGCACCTAAGTACTTTATCTCATGTCCTCATTAATATGAGTATTGCTGAACCAGTTCATGTGTGGGTACATAGCTTACTACTCTGGCTTATGTCTTCCTTCATTAATTTTGTATCAGAAAATTACTTCACACTACCCCAAAATGTTCCACAGCACTGAATTGTCCTTTTCTGAAGAAAAATCATATAATCTGCAAATAAAGTTAACTTTTCTTGATTAACAAAGAAGTATTTCCTTGAATTTGTGAGCACATTATTTTTTCCAAGTGGAACTGAATATAAATATAAAGCCAATAGGCTCATGTTCATTATCATGGCTATTATAAAGAAATTACATGTTCTTTAAAAACTGTACCAGAAATAAAACCTAAATCTACAGGTTCCTGAACTTCTAACTTCTTGTGTTTAGTCAATACACATCTTCCATAAGATGTGGGGCAGTGCCTGAATTCTAACTAAATGGCTACTTGAAGCTAAAGGTTACTTTATCCAAGAGCCATTAAAAGAGAAAATTGGGAGAAAAAAGTATAGTAAGATTGGATCTAGCATTGAACCTTCAAGACGAGTATGAAGAAACAACACTGGAAGATAAAATTTATCTGTCAACAGTACACTAACAGAAATACACAAAGACACCAGAGCACACATCAGTAGTTGTAAACATAAGAGCCAAATAAATGAAGTCCATCTTCCTGAAAACAGGATGAAGGAGAAATTAAAATTTATAAGATGAGCTTTCAACTCAACCATTCTTACCAACAGTTGCACTAAGGAAATGTAAAGCACATCTTTGTCGATAGGCTTGAAAATGGTCACCTGTAGCCAAGAAAAAGAAAAAAAACAAATAATTATGAAATAAAATCTTTGAACTGTTCAAGTAAAACAATTTTAGAGGTACTTGTTCGATTAAAGGCATTTATATCATTTTAAGTAGTTTAATCTTGATGCTGAATGTTGCAAATTCAGTACTGCATTTAAGTTACAGAATACTATCAGAGGTTTGTTTGTTGTATTATTAATGCATTCTATAATGCAGTAAATGATGAAACTAACAGCACACTGGGAGGAGAGCTAAAGATAGTACGATTAATGGAGAATGAGTCTTTGTATCAAAACCACTTTCGTTAAATGATGTCCAGCAAAAATGTTTTCCAAAGACACTTTCAGCGATAGTGGAGAATTACATTTCCACTGTTGTGCAATCTCAGAGTAGGTATATATAAGTGCTGAAAGTGGTTTGGGGAAAATATTTTATACTGAAATGGCATTTGGTGAAAGTGGTGTTGATCTCTCAACCTAAATTTGATTAATCCTATGGAGAGAAATTACGGACAGCGCAGTGGTGCAGCGGTAGCATTGTCATCTCACAGCAAGAGGCTCTCCAGTTAAATTCTAGGCTGGAGTGCCTTCTATGCTGAGTCTTCCTGTCCTCCCTGTGTTCATGTGGGTTTTCTCCTGGTACTCTGGTTTCCCCCTATATTACAAAGACATGCATTTGGAGCATTTCTCCCTGGATCTTCGCTGAAAATTGGCTTTGATCCAAGTCAGACTTTCCCGGTAAACAAATTTTAAAATAAAAATAAAAAAGTTGCATTCCCAGGCCATAAGAAATGGACAAGGAAAACAAAACAGAGAAATGGAAAATGATAGGCTTGATAACAGACAGACAAAGGTAAGTATAAGAATTATTGGGTTGTCAGAAAAAAAATCTGAAGACTAATCTGAGTACTATATGTCTGTCCATACCATGGGGATCTGTAAATGACTGATGGCTTAAATACTCAGAATAATGGTATATGCTGGGTGCACAGATCAGGACAAATTAATGGGAGACTTTGATGTTCTGTGCTGCTCCTACTCATATAGAATAATATAGCAATAACCCATGCCTGGGTGTGGGTAATGCTGGATTTACCCACGGTTGGTGTGGTTTGGTCACAAGGGTCGAAGCCTGAGTGACCAAACAAAGCCAACCGTGGGTAAATCCAGCATTACCCACACCCAGAAGTGGGTTATTGCTATTATACAATGACATTATTTAAGAAAAAAAATAATTACTTTTCTTAAATAATGGCATTGCATAATGCCTCCTTGCTACCCTTCTGCAGCTGTCTGATATTCTGCGGCAGTTCTGATGTACTGCGCATGTACATGCCTATGCAGTACATCAGAGCTGTGGACAAAAGCAACGGAGAAAGCAAGATCTCCGTTGCTTTTTAAAAACTGTTTCGCTATGTTAAATGAGTTTAACATAGCGAGACAGCTTTAAAAAAAGCAACAGAGAATATCTGTTGCTTTTTTAAAGCTGTCTCGCTATGTTAAACCCATTTAACATAGCGAGACAGTTTTGAAAAAAGCAACTGAGAAAGCAAGATCTCCGTTGCTTTTTAAAAACTGTTTCGCTATGTTAAACTCATTTAACATAGCGAGACAGCTTTAAAAAAAGCAACAGAGAATCTCCGTTGCTTTTTTAAAGCTGTCTTGCTATGTTAAATGAGTTTAACATAACGAGGCAGTGTGAAGCAACGGAGATCTTGCATTCTCCGTTGCTGTAAAAAAAAAAAAGAGTTATAGTAATGGAAAAAGTCCGGGCGACCAAACCTTTTTCCATTACTATAACTCTGATTTACAACATGCATGCTGACAAATCAGCGTGCACGTTTTTGAATATTTAATAGGGGGGGGGGGTCGTTGTATAATATTGAATACTTGAAGTAGATTGGAAAAAAATGAAATATGAATAGAGTTACTGACTTAAAATTGAATCAGACTGTAAAGAAAACCTTCATAGAAAATACTCACTGTAGCCATAGATGAAGACTGTCTGGAACGTACCAAGGTATGAGTAAATTTCCCTGCAATACTTGTAATAATACATTGGAACAACAGAAATATGTGAACATGGCAGAAAAGTCCAGAAGTTATGTTCATAATGTTATATGATTATGGACTGTACACTCAAAAACAGAATTAAATTAGTGGAAGATTCAGTCACACATGTGGATTGACAGGAACTGTGACAGAGGTCACTAAACCCATTACCATCACTTACCAAGCCCTGAATAACAAGTGATGGTCTTCATCCAGCTAAATAGATACAGAAGAAAAGATCCAGGCAGGAAATCAAATACAGGAGGTAAGAGCTGGGCAGATGTGTCTAACTGAGCTCAGCAACTCAAGAAAACCACATAGCTGATTCATAGCTGATTGAGAAGCAAGGTTGCGAAGTAAGAAGAAAATCCAGGAGATTCACAGGCTTTCCTATAACATGTACATGAGATAGTGAAACCAGAGGAAGTCTGCTAAAATGAGATATAACAGAGCAAGCGACAGGGAAGTCACAAATAAATAGGGGAGAGAAGAAATATCAGTCATACACTACAGAGGGAAGGCAGAAAGGGGAAGAGATTACTGTCACCGTGGACTAGTTCAGCAGGAGTAGAAAGATGGAACAGATAATGTTACACAGTAAGACTGGTTAAAAGATATATCTAAGCTACCTCAAAAGAGAGTAGGAACAACAATGAATTAATCTCCAAATCATGCAAGATAGTAGGAATGTTCTGAATCATACTTGCTTAAAGAACAAAAGGAATGTACTAGTGGCAACTAATCTGGAGAAAAACTGACCACCACATCCTGCAGACTGGTTTTATTCTTAAGGAATGGAGGAATGCAGTGGTCATCGCTCTACACAAAGGCTGATCATCAACAGAACCATGCCACTACAGACCCATAAGTTTGACTAGTCTTATATGCAAGACCATGTAAAGTATCATCATAAATCTGTTATAACCAAAGGCAAAGGAAGTCTTCAAACACTGGCCCCATCCCAGTTTTGTTTAATCAGGGGGCAGATCATGCCCGCTAAGCTTGGTGAATTTCTTTGAGAAGGTCACTGGAGACATGAACAAGGGGCAAAGTGGTACATGCTGCCTCCCTTGACTTGGCAAAGGCATTTGACACAGTACTTCACTTGGGTACTATGGACAAACTGACATATTTAGGTATAAATCCCTGTGTCATCTGATGGAGAGCCAAATAACTTACAAATAGGACACATGGAGTTAGGGTGGGGGAATCCACCCTCACCAAGTGGCCTGTTACCAGTGATGTACTACAGGGGTCGGTACAGGATCCTCTCTCCTTTTGGCATATGCTTCTGTGAAGTCAAGGCAAATGTAAAGGGCCTTTACTAACCAATTAGCTGATGACTGCAAGCTGGGTACAATCATTGAATCCACCAAAGATGTAGATATCATCCAGAAGGGTCTGACACAGACAAATGACTGGTGCCAGAACCATGGCCGAAGGCTCACTGTAAAAAATACATAATTATACCCTTTGCAAAGGTGACTACTGCAAATTACAACATTGATAATGCTACCCTAAGAGTAGACCCAGTGGTAAGGAACTTGGGAATTCAGATTGACAATCACCTAAACTTTTGGTCACCATGTGTCCATGTTAGTGAGAAAATCCTTCTATGTGGTACAGGTATGTGCATGGCATCGAGACCTAACAAGATCATAGCCCCATTATACTCATCCATTATTAGACCTATAATTGAGTGCAATGCACTCTTCAGCATGTCCCTGACCAGGCATTTGCAATAGCTGGGCCAGTCACAGAGATTGCTCACTAAAAGAATACAGGCTGTAATAATATGAGCTTTGCAGACTAACTCAAAGCCCTGTCCCTGTACTTGGTCTCCTATAGACTAGTGATGTGCTGCACATTCACAAAACAACCAGCACTAGAATTACCTAAGTCAAGGTTATAAACATTGTCTGTTGCATAAACAAAACATGTTGGAGGGACTAGTATGTGTCTCAGAGATTAGCCCTTCCCTAGAATAGTCTCCCCATTCATGTGAAACAGAGCTCTTCCATATGTCTATTCAGATACAGTTTGGCTGAATGGATGGGAAATCACAAATTCACCCTTGGCTTGTCACCTGTGGTCCTTATGGACAGGGGTAGTTTGCATATGCGTTAAGGTGCAGGCATATACCAGAGACTTTCTAGCCTATGGGCATTGATAATTGGGAAAATTGTGGCATAAATGGCTAGACTTAGTAACCTCATATGATCATATGAACTGGGGGAGAATTCATAGACTAAATAACGTAATCATTACAAAATGGACTGAAATATCACAATCATAAAAAAGGGCACACAAAAGGAGTTGATGAGCAAAGAAGAAAGAACAGAGAAAAAGAGTGGGGAATGATCCAGCAATAGTTAGTTCATAAGATATTGAAAGAAGAGGAAAACCAATTTACAGTACTTAAAAAGTAGTGAATATACATTTTCCAATAAAAGAAAGAGGAAGAGGAGAAATGATCGGGCCACAGGAAAGGATGAGGCAGAGTTAAACTGGAACAACTGTGAAAATGTTTCTCATATCTGGAATAACAAATAAAAGTAAGTGTTTGGAAAAGACAAGACTGCAGCTGGGGAATGAACAAAAAGTAGGTAAGAAAAGAAAGGTTGGAAGAGACTTGCTTTCTCTTGTTTTTTTTTTTTTTGTGGGGGGTGTGACGATTGATGGTCCCACCACCACTAACTAATATGTGACAAGTGATGGTCCCGCCACTGCGAATGAATATCTGATGTCCCCATGCTAGGGCAGTAATCAAGGAGCCTGAATCCTCACCACTGACCCTGGAGAGGGACGCTGACTTGGAATACAAATGAATGCATTTAGTATTTCCAGATTCAGACCTCTCTGCATCAAGCACAATTTCCCTTAAGAGCACACAGGAAACACACTCATTCTAGGGTCTGGATCTCTTTATCTGTCTCCCTCCATGTCCTCAAGAAAACTCCCCAATGGTACAGCCATAGGGTTAGGTCCTCAGCCAAGTGTCATGCCAAGACCTCCATCACCCTCTCTGTAATTCCAGTGCTTCGTGTCCCTGCCCCAAGTAGCTGAAATACGCACACATTGTGAGATTTAATTCTTCACACACACACACACACACACACACACACACACACACACACACACACACACACACACACACACATATACACACACACACACACACACACCTGGGAAAGGCTGGCAGAGAGTTACTTTTTCTGTCCCCTTCTGCCAAGAGTATAAGGTAGCTATTACTCCCACCAGACACTCCACAATCAGCTACTCTATGGCCCTTAACAAAGAGTCTCTGCCTTGAATGAGGACAGAGCCACCGCTTCTGTGTATTTAGCAGCATAATCTACTACCACTAAGATTTATTTCTCCCCTGTGGATCTTTGGATATTCAGAGGCCCCACAATACCCATACCTACCCTATGAAATGGCTCCTTAATCACAGGCAAAGGCATCAAAGGAGCATTGAACTTATCTCCTGCTTTGCCTACTTTTTGGCACTGCTCACAGGTCCTGACGTACCTAGTTACATATCTGGCAATCCCAGGCCAATAAAAGTTGTGTATAATACATCTCCTGCTATGCTTTATGCCCATATGACCTGCAAAAGGAATGTCATGGGCTATGTCTAGAAGTGCCAGATGGTAGGCTATGGGCACTACTAATTGCTGTATTACCTCACCTTCTATCCCTCCCTCAGGGTTCCACTCTCTATACAGTAACCTTTGTTCCAGTATACAGACTCCCCTTTTCCTTAACAATCAGGTACCTCCCTAGTTACCTCCCTAAAGCCTTGTAATGTATCCTGTCTCAGCTCTATTTTTGCAACTTTTCCCATCTCCCCTTCCACAGGAAGTATGATATCTTCTGACAGCAGTGCCTCACTGTCAGACTTCGTACTACCATTCAACTCTGTCCTTGCAGCCACCCAGTCCAAGGGAACACTAGTACCCCCCAGCAGCTGTGGCTCATCTTCAGACTCACTGCTACATGGTAATCCCCAGTCCTGGCTTCAGGGGTGCGGTCTTTCTGGGTCTCCCCCAGGCAACCAGACCCACATGTTTGTCTTCAAACCTGACTGTGTATCAGTGCATACACACACAAAGTACTAAATTATCAAAATCATTCCCTATCAAGACGTCTTCAGGGATATCCTGAAATACACCTGATCCCAGTCAAGGTGAACCCTGGCCAAAGGCATTTGGAATGGGATACTCCTAAAGCTCTGACTGGAGTGGACTGCCCAAGCAAGTACTGCTCCTCTTTAACCACTGCAGGCTTCACATTGGTTATACCGGAGGCTGTGTCTCTCTTGGCAGTGGCATGTTTTCCATCAAACAAGATAGGATACAAACTCTGGTGGTAATTTGGTGCCCCTGTTGTCTCCACACAACTTACCATTTGCATTCTGTTATCCCCACTTGCTGGCTCCCCCACCTTTTTGTTCACCACCTTGTCTTCATGGACATCTATATGCTAGATGTCCCCACTGGTTACTTTTAAAGCATTTGAGCCTTGATCCTGGCCATGTATCTGAACTACTGGCTTCCCCTGTTACTGGCGGACTCTGTTGGGGTTGTTTAGACTATCCACCGTTGGTTCCCTTATATGCATGTGCAGCACTGGGTATCCTTTTCCTGTATACTGATGCCCTACTTGCTAAGTAGAGATCCCCTTTTTTCCCCAACACATCTGCAGAGTTGCACTCACTGTCTGTCAGTCAGATTCTCATGTCCTCAGGCAAAGTGCTAAGGGCTTCTTCCCTCACCAAAACATCTGCCAGTCCTTGAAAGACGGTGACCTGCCACCCACTCACCTGCCTATGAAAATACGTGCTTAGTTCAGCAATATAATCACATACACTTCCATCTGCCTTGCGTCTCAGCTCACAAAACTATTTTCTGTAAGCTTCAGGTGTTAATTTAAAACATTACAATAAGGATGTTTAAAAGTATTATAGTTAAAGCAATCAGTATTTGACAATTTAGAAACAGCAGTTACAGATTAACCATGGAGTAAGGGGGTCAGGAACTGTACCTAGTGCCCTTGGTCAACATTATACTGTTTACATACCCTTTCAAATATATGGATAAAACTATCAAAATTATCACCCTTTGTAAGATGTCTGCAGAAATTTACTGACCTTTATTGCTCTTGGGGTTCAGTTATTCCCTTCTCCATTACCTCCATGACCCTGGAGAAGAGGCATCATCTCCATCTCATGTTGATTCTGCTTCTCCTTTTCTTCGGCCTCCAAATGCTGCAGTCTCTCTGATGATTCTAGGTCCAAACGTTTGAACTCTGGTTCAAGTCACTTTAGCTCCAGAGAGATTTTTAATTCCTCTGAGGAAAAGTTTAACTGTCCTGTGTCTGAGAGCTGTACATCCTCAATGCCAGACTGGTTGTCTTACTGGTTGCTGGTCAGTGCTCCATCTGTAATAAAGGCTGCAACCATTTCCCCTTTAGTCAGGTTGGCATGCACCATTCCTTTGGCTTGACACGTGTCAATCAACTGGTTCCTTGTCAGCTTGCCATAATCCTATACTGACATATTTGCCCACTCTTCCTGACTAACTAAGTTAACCAAAAGTAAATAAATAAAACTATTGTGATATGAAACTCTGAATATCTACTTTGTTGCTGCTTGAGAGTACACTTTTTTAGTGTCAACTAATTATAGACTACAGGAGTTCAATTAATATCCCACCGCTGCCACAAATATGTAATGAGTGATGGTCCCACCACTGCCAACCAATATGTAATGGTCCCACTCTGGGCCAGTAATCAAGGAGCCTGAATCCTCACCACTGAAACTGAAGAGGGAAGTCCGCTTGGAATACAAATGGATGCACTCAGCATTTCCACATGCAAACCTGCCTGCGTCAAGCACAATTTCCCTTAAGAGCACACAGGGAACACACTCACTCCAGGGCCTGGATCTTTCTGTCTCCCTCCAGGTCCCCAGTAAGGCTCCCCACTGGTACACCCATAGGGTTAGGTCCTCAATCAAGTGTCCAATCCAAGACCTCCATCACCCTCTCTGTAAACCCAGTGCTTTGTGTCCTTGCCCCAAGTAGCTGACACACACACATTGTGAGATTTGATTCTTCACACACACACACACACACACACACACACACACACACACACACACACACACACACACACACACACACACACACACACACACACACTCATACACACACACACCTGGGAAAGGCTGACACAGATTTACCTGCTGCGTCCCCTGCTCCCAGAGTATAAGGTAGTTATCACTGCCAGCAGACACCCCACAATCAGCTACTGCAAAGCTCTTAACAAAGGGTGTCTAATTATGCTGTGTAATATTAATACTAATACAAATGGTAGTAGTTGCCCAAGATGGCTAGGCCTTCAGGAGTGGCCCGCACAGTGTCACAAAATAAATATAAGCACTCTTAAAGGTTAAAAACTTTCTGAAAAGACCAGCCACAATAAAAGTTTTAAATATATTTAATAATAAATAATAAAAAAGCATGAAAATACCGAATATATATTCACAGTAAACCACAAAGTTCAGATCACTGGAAATATTGAAAGGAACATTGATGGACAGACTCAGACAAATAAAGGAAAACAATATCTAAACTAAGTTTCACTATATTCCTGACTGAATCTAAGAGAATTACTATTCCCTAATAACTTACATGATAGAGCAAGGCACAATGAAATATGTGAGCAGTCTTTCAAGTCAGGTTATCCATAACACAATACTCCATCCTGAAAAATTACTCCCTGTAAAATATAATATCCAAGATGGCTTGCAGAATGACCTTGTCTGGTCACCTGACTCTATGTTCTCACAGTATTCGACTTTGAAGCTGAGACAGGAATTTAGCATAGATGGCTACAATACACATCTAAATGTTTATGGCATTGCCTGGGGCTTACCCTCTTTTTACTAAGCTATTGAATAAAGGCTTCTTCCAGACCCACTGTCTCTGATCATATTCAGCATTGTGGGTGCCATTTTAATGGTTTAACTGGTCATTTACATCTCCCTTATTTTTCTTAACTTTGCTGTCCCAGTATCCTTCATTAAAACGCAAACATTTAATTCAGTTATAATAATAAATTCCAGCAGGGTACACTTTTGATACATTTTGACACAGGCAAACATCACAAATACATTTTCAGCACAAGCATCTGTACAAATCAGTTTGATACACAAATGACATATAATTGTTTACAAAATTCCAGCTAGCTGTGCTGGCACAAGTCATACATGCACTGCCCTACTTCTGGCATGGCTGCCAGCACCTCCTATCATCACAGAGGGATTACACTGGTTGCACTAAATACAGGGAAATGGTATGAAGTAAGAGAAATATGGAATATGTGGTCTTGGGAGGGAAAAAGAGATTGTTTTATGCCTTGAGATTTACTTAAAAATAGAATAGCAGTGGGCACATCAAGGAAATATATTATAAATAGGTAGAAAAATAAGAATGAAGTATTGCAGCAGATGACAAACTCTTTAATGTTATACACACTGCAAATGAAGTGTTGATGCAGTACATGGTAGAAGGGCTGAACATTGTCTTGGAAATGAGTGAGAAATGTTCACAGACTTGGCAATGTAGGTGGCTACATATACAATTGGCATTATACAAAGACAGAATTATGTAGCTAGAGGAAGGATTTTTACTATATTGAGGTTGCTTCTCAGTTCTGTATGGTGAGCAATGCATGATCAGGGAAGGATAACTGGAGCATTCAGACATGCTATACCATCTGTAAGTGTAGGATTCTGGTCTTGTAAAGTGCGTTGCTTAGACCAGCCTGTAGACAGTTGGTGTAGTGTCTTCAAATCACAGATGATCCTGGAGAGATCATTTTCCATATTTACTCTTTGCATGGGATGCTCTGGTTACACAGTGGATTTAAGAATACATATAGGACCTTATTCCACTGTGTAGATGTCTTTATGAAAAACAAAACTTTAGTATGTCATTCTTGTGCATGACATCTCTCCTTCATGAAGCACACTGAATCCCATCGAGAGTAATTGCAATATGTACTCTTTAATGTATTTGTTATATTCATTCATTTATAACATATTCTACTCCTGATAAGAGCGACAGTGTTAGTCAAAGAGGGAGAGAAATATAGGAGCAGTAAATGAGTGAAAGAAACTGTGAGTTATGAATACAACAGAAGTAAAGTAAATGTAGGGTGATTATAAGGTAAGAAGGTTATACTATTAGGTAAAATATAAAAAGGCATGGCGGGTAAGAAGTTACAAGGAATATGACTGCTGTGTAATGAATGGGATTGCGAAAGCACTGAATGGTAGACAACCCTGCAAGGAAAGAAGAAGCAGTTATGGTTAGGGTTTACAACAGGGAAAGAAGAAAAGTGAAGAAGGAGAAGTAGCTAGCATGCTCCTAGTCATTCAGGAGTGCAGATTAATTCGGGTTGTACCACATCTGTCTTCATGCTGGCTAAATGAATGAATGCTAAGAATTCTCAGTGACACATCATGTCTAGCTATGGAGAAGAGTTGAGAGAGAGAGAGAGAGAGACAGTTTTAGAGGAAAGTATCAAGGGGAAGGAGGGACGAACCAAGGAGCACAGATAGGTAAAAAGTGGAAAATGGAACACTTGAAGAATCTGAAAATAAAGAAAATCCTCAATGTTCCACGCAATCAGAGTGATTCAGCAGTGCAAGAAATTCAAAAACTGCTCGACAAAAGAGTCATCCAAGAAGTCCTGCCAGACCAGAAAGGATCCAGATCCTACTCAAGAGTTTTTTTAATGTCAAAAAAGACAGGGAACTAGAGACCAGTTTTGGATTTCCGTGTGTTAAACAAGTTTGTTTGGCAAACAAAGTTCTGGATGGTCATGGTGCAGTCCATTCCTCCTTTTCTGAAGAAAGATGACTAGATGTGCTCAGTAGATCTTTAGGATGTGTATTACCATATAAAAAATGGACAAACAGTCCAGAAAGTTCCTCTGCTTCTGGCTAGGGAACAGTCATTACCAATTCAGAGTACTGCCCTTTTTTCTCAGCACAGCCCTTAGGGTGTTCACCAAATGCAAGGCATTAGTAGCATCTCACTTGAGTCTGCAAGACTTCTGGGTGTTTCAGTATTTGGACGACTGGTTCATAACTGCTTCAACCAGGCATCACCCAATAGTAGTCCAAGATTGCGCTCTCAATATCTGTGCGCATCTGGTGATTACGATACTTTTCGAAAAATCACATTTGACAATGATGCAAAATTTAGAATTCATAGGGGCTGTACTAAACTGTAGCATCCCTTCCACCAGAGAGGCTATGAAGAATAATGTTACAAGTTCAAAACACAATCCGCAGAAAGAGGTTTCCTGCTCAGCTAGTTTTGCAAACTCTAGGGTCTATGGCAGCATCAATAACTCTAGTACCTCTAGGCAGGTTTCATATAAGAATTCTGCAGTGGCTAATAGCTTCTCAGTGGTCTGTCCTTCACAAACCTTTCTCAGACCAAATTCCGATCACCAGTTATTGCAAGAGGGATCTTCTATGGTGGATGGATTCTGAACAAATTCTCTGATATTGCCCCTTTGTTCTTCTAGAGCCCACGGCCATAATGGCCATGGACTCCTTCCAGATTAGGTGGGGGGCATTTTCTGGTAAGACTGTTCATGGCACTTGGTCCATATTAGATTCAAACTTGCACATCACTGTCCTAGAGCTAAGAGTGGTGCTTCTAACACTGCAGGCCTTTCAGACAGCCCTTCCTCAGGGGACAATTGCAATTCAAACAGACAATATGTCAGTAGTTTGGTACATCAACAAACAGAGAGGAACCAAGTCCTATCCCCTTTGTTGAAAAGCCCTCAGAGTGTGGCAGTGGGCAATCTCTTCCAACTGTTTTCTAATAGCAACATGCATTCCAGGAAGTTCCAGTGTGATTGCAGACAAACTGAGCAGATATATCCTTCAGCCTCATGATTGGTCTCTCAATTCAGCAGTGGAAAAAAATGATCTTCCTTCAATGGGTCATCCTTGCTGCGACCTGTTTGCATCCCCCATAAACACCAAGTGCAGCAATTACTTCACCCTGATTCCTCCTTCCGGGAAGTCACCCAGAGACGCTTTCCTCCATAATTGGCCCCCGGTCTTCTGTATGCCTTTCCCATGATATCTCTAATTCTGAAATTCTTACAGAAAGCACTCAGGTTGAAAATCACAGTAATCCTCATTGCACCCTTTTAGCCTCTACAGATTTTGTTCCCCTTCCTTTGGCCTTATCTGATTCGACAACCTTGCACTGTGGACCCAATTCCAGAACTTCTGTCCCATCCAGACAGACGTGTTCACCCAGACATTGATCTTCAAGCTGACAGTATGGTTCCTCCAGTTCCATTAGTTGCCAGGCATCCTAATATATCCTCCCCAGTATGCCACATCCTCTTGTCAGCTCATAAGCCTTCCACTTGAAAATTGTATTCTAGCAAATGGAACAGATTTACCATTTGGGCCCAGGAAAAACAAATTAATAATTTTTCTGTTTCTATAGGGCATGGTTTAGACTTTTTAGTCTCTCTTTTCCATGCTGGAGCTTCCCCTTCTACCATTAGATTACAATTACCTATAATTTCTAATTTTCACGATGGTTTAGAAGAACATTCTTTAGCCTCTCACAGACTTTGTAAATCATTCCTAAGAAGCACATTTTGTTAAAACCCACTTTCTAAGATCTGACTCCTCCTTGGGATCTGGACTCAGTACTGCAGGCTCTAATACATTCTCCCTTTGAGCCCTCTGTGGAATATTATCTGAAGTTTTTGTCTTGGAAGGCACTGTTTTTGGTAGCCATTACCTCTGCCAGGAGGTTTTCAGAGATCCGGGGCTTGTTGTTTTATCCTCCCGTATAGGATTTTCCACAAGGACAGAGATTCTTTACAAACAACCCCCTCCTTTCTACCCAAGGTAATATCAGAGGCTAACATCAATCAAACTATTAATTTACCAGTTTTCATTCCAAATTACCCTAGCAAAGGGGAATATGCCTTACATTTACTTGATGTTCACAGACAATTATGTTTCTATCTTCAGAGAACAAAAGTCATATATGAATAAATTAACCTTGCCTAAATCTGTGAAAGCAAATTCTACAAGATCTATAGCCAACTCAGCAGTTTTCCAGTCTAGAACCTTTATTACTCATTATAAATTGGACTTGGTCTGTAGAGGAAGATTGGTACAATGGTGCTCAGGAATATCCTTCCGTGAGTCCACTCAAGATTTTAGGTAGCTGGGGACTCTGTCCCATCTGTCAAGGATAAAATGAAGATTGACAACATCAGATGAAGTTATGAACTTACCATAATGTTCTGTCTGTGTTGTCTATCTTCATTTATCCTTGACTTCCCTTCCTTCCCCCAACCTTAAAAGATTTTTTGGTGGAGCAGATTATATATCCTTGAAGTATTATGATTTTTTTCAAGCACGGTAGATATGGCATCAATATGTATATGTATGTATATATATATATATATATATATATGTATATATATATATATATATATATATATATATATATATATATATATGAGTATATATGTTTATATACCTTTCTGCAAGCTTGATCTGAGGTAACTGTGAGAGATGGATTGTGGGTAGAGGTGAAGCTCAAGAGTTTTTGGCTGGCACAAGCTGTAGTTAACAGGCAAGTTGGATGCAATATCGGAACTGAACCCATCTTTCAAGGATAACTTAAGATAGACAACACAAATGGAATGTTATGGTAAGTACATACTTTCTTTTTGACTACTATGGGGGAAGCTGAAGTTGTTAGTCTTCCTAAAGGTCTTTGGGAAGAGAAGCACCCAGTAAAGTGCAAATCTTTTTTCTTTATTAGTAAATATAGATGTTAAAATCATGTGTACAGTTATAGAGAGAGTGTTGGAGGAGATTCCTGTAAAATTATTCATAAGGATCAGGTATGATTTGTTACAATGAACATGCCAGTTGGCAATTGTTGATTGTTAGTACTTTCAAACTGATGGAAAAGGGAAAGACAGACACTCTGGGAACACTTTTAATTGATAAAAATGGAGTTTTGATTCATAGCAAAAGGTATTCATGCTTAAGGTCGTAGAGGAGATGATGCAAAAAGTCTATAAGAGATACTTGACGACACTGTATTGTGATCCAAATATAAGGGTCTTCATCAACACAGAGGGCCTAATTGCAGAAAATATGTTACAGAGAAGAATAAGGTAAGATTGCCCATTACTGCTGTCAGTATTTATAATACTTATAAAGAGATTAGCTGCAAGGCTAAGACACAAATCCAAGAAAAAAAAAATAGATGAAAAAGAAGACTATTTTTAAGTATGAATGACTGTTAATAACAAATGATATGAAACAAGCATCGGAGGTGATTCTCCAAGATTTTTGAGCAGATAAATGTGAGGTATCAGTTGCAGTATATCAAAAATGGTTTTCTGTGACTTACCCAAATGACAGGCAGTCGAACGGCCAGTGTGCAAAATCACGGTTTCCAAAGGGCAGGAAATCGAACCAAAAGTGGTCGACCGAGGTTAGGCAAGTTGCATGGTACACTCAACCTTTTGACAAGCGACGTGCCGAGACTGTGGAGGGAGGTCGCACTTCAATGAAGAACAAAGAAGTAGCCCATTTCCTTACTGTAGTGCGATCTCAGAGTTGGTATATTTAATGTGCAAGGGTGTGCAGGTGCAGCCGCCCTCATGGGGGGTGCAGGGGGCAGTAGAGGTAAGCTAACTACCATGGCTGGAAGAGGGGAATGTTGAAAATATCGAATGCACTTTCTTGTGCAAACCATTTTCAACATTCCACTCTTCTACATTTAGGAAAATCAACTTTAGTGTTTGGTGTTTCCATCATTCAAATTTACCCCATTCAACCATGCCATAGTAAACCGCAAAAATAAACTAAGTTAATCAGACCAGGTAGCGATCGGAGCAAAGGTGTTTGAAATGAAAGATGAGAGAAATACAGGAACATACCTGAGAAAGTAAGGAAAACATGAAGAGGTATCAGCAGAGCAAATTATAAAAGGCTGAGGAGGCATGTGGAGATTTAACCTGAGCAATAGAAAAAGAAACAAAACTCATCAGCGGGCAAGATAAATGCAATACTTATTGCAATAGTATTGCTGCTGGTATACATGGGGGGATTTGTCCAAATTGGCATGGAGTACCTGCATTATTAACAGTGCAGGAGACCTGTGAAAGGTATGTGTGGGATGAAAAACAACCTGTATTGATGCCAAGAGAATGAGTGAGTTGCGCATCATTGCAGAATGGGAGATGTCACATTATCAGGTATATCTTCTGTTATTCAAAATCCGTATATGGTATAGGATAAAATAATGAAAAGAAAGATAGAAGACAAGGACTGAAGAAAAAGAGTAGGCTGAGATGCTGTTTGAAAGCAAATATACAGAATAAATACTAAACATTGAGCAAACAGTCATAAAGAAAGATTCTAAAATCTGATGTGGAAAAGGGAGTTTGATAAGAACTTGACAGACTTAGTAAGAAGAGAGAATTTCAGGCTATATAAGAGAGTGAAAGGATGTCAGTGACATTTCAAATTTGTGAAGAGGATTGCTTGACATATACAGGAGAATAGGAAATGGTTTAAACCTCAAGGGTTTGGAATATTAAGAGCATAATAAGGATTGGAAGAGGGGAGTTCCTGTGACTGAATAGTTTAGCGAGAGAATGGTGAAGAAAAAAAGTTTGGGTCTGGGAATGAGACTCATCCAATTAAAATTTTGAATATATTATTCATCTGTTAACAGGTAAATTGAATAGTCTATCATGGGACCCTATTCAGCAGCAATCATGATACCAGAATGAGTATAAATCTATTATATGTCAGTAGTTTAGAGAATATAGTGAAGGGATCATGAGAGAAAACAAGACTATCCTGAGAAAAGAGACAAAAGGAGTACAATTAACAGGATTAGTCTCATCTGCTACCTCCAGCTTATAATGTGATGGACAGGCTAAACACTCATATTCTGCAGTATCACCAATTTATATGTGATGGTATTTTTAGCTACATCACTGGCACCAAATAATATATGGCTACAATTGACCTTAATACCATAAGAAAAATGTGCACTGCTACCTTAAATAGTTTACCCCTGCCATGTACAAATAAGCTTTACACTGTTGAGCTGCAGGTCAGCATTATAATCACTGACTGTCCAAGATCGCATCTACCTCCAACTGCATCTGTAAAATAACTTCTGTGTACCTCACACACTCAAGTTCATTTTACTGTTGTTCTAATTTAAGGTAAAATAGTGTCTCATAGCCACAGAATCTTATTTTCTTTCCAGTTTGGGCATTCATTAATTTCCCCAAATCCATGGTTTAACTTAGCAGTGCATTAATGGAACAGATAATTTAATTTAAGATTAACCATGTAATTGCTTTTAATTCTTGACATAGTTCTTTTTAAGAGTTTAGTAAAAGCAGTTGAATACATTTTGGTGACAAAATGTGACAATAGTGCACGGAGGTCTTTGTCAGCAACATTAACGTGATCATTCCCCATGACATTTGCTCTAAACAGAGGTATACTACTTCCCAGTGTTTTTCAGTTTAAGCTAACAGTTTTTCTATGATTTGCTTTAAACAATTCATGCAAAGGCTTGACTTGCAGATAACCTTTATATACAGGTTCATTACTACTTAGGTTTGATTCAGTCCTCATACAATAAAAGTTTGCCATTGTTTGATACTGTATGGCTGTTACTGCAAGGAACTTGTTTTCTTTCTGTCCTAGTGCTCAGTCTTAGCTATGCTCATAGGTAATCTATCCACCTCTCAGGGGTTCAGCAGTTAGGGCACTGCTGCAGTTAATCTAACCACATCTTAGGGGCTCAGGAGGTAGGTCTCTGATGTTTTTGCTTTCTTCTTAATTGAGTAATACTGTCCACAGTCATAGTTAGTACAACATAGACCAGTGTGTTACATTTAGATTCTGTAGCTGGTATCTTGGGAACATTCTTGTTTGTGTGTGAATAGCCAGACCTCTGCTGTCCATAGAGGACGTTTTTCATTCATTGATTTGCTACAGAAGTTAAAATTGCAAAAATATCTCCTGTGTTACCCAAAAACATAGTAAACCACTTTCCTGACAAGCTATAAGTGGTGAACCAATGACCACTTCTTCTGAAATGTTTTCATGTAATACCAGAACAAACAACCAAAAATATTAAAAAATATTTAAAAAATGCATGTATCACCAGGTGTGTAAGTTAATAAAATCTAATAATATTAAAACCGTAGCCCCTTTTCTCTTGCTATTAGCTCTCCTACTATATATGACACACAGCACTGTTGTGGTATGCATGATGACATTACCAGTACAAAATGCATTCAGAATAGTTAAAGCATCTTTAGGACTGCTTTGTTGAAAATAAGCAGTATTTATAAAAATGTCCTTTGCCTGAAACTTGGTTAGCACAAAGTAAACTAGATATTTTAACAATCACTGAAAACTTGGTTAAAGGATGGCATCTGTGTATCTAGTTGGACATCTCATAAGTTTGTCTTACATAACTCATTTAGGCATGAAGACACACTATGTTATTTGTGGGTTTAACTAACTCTCCCACCACCCATCCCCCCCAGTCTCTCTCTCTCTCTCTCACCTTGGTAGATCAGTAAGATGAACTGCTCTCAAAACTAGGTTACCACAGTACAAGTCACAGTTTTGTATTTCTTGGAAATTGCCACCTAAACTAGAGGGGTACCAACCATAAAGCCCTTGAAAAAAACATTGCCTTCAGCAACCTTGCTCATGTCAGTCATGAACTTAAAAAGGTTAACCCAAATGATAAGAAAGATAGGCTGCCAGATGTAGTCTTCACTAACAGACTTTATAACTGTAGGAAAGTGGTGGTATTCACCATCCCAATAAAAAAAAAAAATTAAAGTAGTTGTTTAAGCATCAAAAAGCCCCACCAGTTTTTATCTCTGGGAAATATTTCCCTGAGAAAATAAAATCTAATTTGCTTATAGAATCTGAGAGCTTAAACTTGGACTGAGTTATAAGTGAAACTGATGTAATTGCAACCCGATAACCTCTTGTTTTCCCTGTCACCATCTAACCCCTGCACTGCTTCTGGCAGTTTCCCCTTGGCTTTCATTCTCTTCCCACCTCTGGGTCCTTCATTGGCTCCTTTCTGACTGTCTTCAGACACGACCCTTCATTGCTAGGCTTCATGCCTCTTTAGAAATTCAGTATTGTGTTAACTCAAATGTTCAGCCACAGGGAGCAAGACCTCTTAAAATAAATAGTGAATGTGGAGTTGGGAGTCATCATTCCTGCAGCACTTGATTATATTCTGCATTTGTGTGAGTGACTAGTGTATTGATGTCAGGTCATTGGTTCAACCCTCTTTTTTACCCACAGGAGACCTTTCAGTCACCTGGTCTCCAGCACACCCTCCCCTAGGATCGGAATGACCATCATCTGCGTCATCCTGCCTCACCCGAGCTTAGGTTTCTAGCTTGGCATACATACACCTTTCCTTTTTTTCATTTGCCTAAGTCCCCTGCATTGTTTTTCTAACAGATATTTATCCTTACAGAAAATTAATTTTTCCACCTGAAAGAACTTGGCTGTCTACCATACCACAGTAAGTGACATTATAGTAGCATTTCATTTAAATTCAGAACTGCATTTTGAGTTTGAAAGTATCAGGCATATCAGTACTCAACCCAGAGGTAAAAGATGGCCGTGCTACTTATTGTGGATGTGTATCCAGTGAACAGATTGAAATTAATGCATCATAGGCAAGATAATGAGACTTTTGCTGTGCATCTCATTTTCATTGTTAGTTACTTCACATATCAAAAGGAATTTACTCACCTTTTCTAAGGAATTCCCTCTAAAAAGCTTTGCATCTTTTTGTCTCTTTATGGTTCATAGGTGTGTACTAGACTAATGACCTAGGAGCCTTTATAAGCCTAGCGCATCGTACCACTCAACTTTAGTTCCCATTGTCTCTGTCGAGAGCCACTGGAGTGATCCCCGGGGTGAATTTTCTATTTTATTTATATTATTTATTTATTTCTCATCCACTCATCAAGATTTCTCTTGAAGAGGACCAGTGCGGTGCTCTGTTTGACGTGTATGGGAAGTCTATTCCATAGCATGGGCAGTCTCTGGGTTATAAACCTGGCCCTCCAACACATTCTGTTGATTGTAGTAATGAGGTTGAGGTCTCTGGAGTGTATGGTGTGGAGGGATTGGGATTTCTTTAGATGTAGCATTTCTAACAGAGGGGGGTCAGACATGGCTTTGTAAGTCAAGCAGAGATCGGCTGTAAGTAGGCGATATGAGACAGAGAATAGTTGGAGTTTTTTGAGTCTGTCCATATAGGACAAGTGTTTAAGGCCTAGGATCTGCTTTGTGAGGTACTTTTGAGGCCTCCTCCATTGTTGCAGGTGTCTAGGTACATGCCAAATGGGGCATTGTACTCGATGATTGGCCTAATGAGGGAAGAGTACAGGAAGACAATGACCTCTTTCTTCCTGGATGCAAAACCCTTAGTAATGAGATGTGCCATATAGAAGTCTTTCTGACCACAGTGGCAGTGTGGTGTTCAAAAGAGAGATTTTTGTCAAACCTGTGTTCCCAAATCTCTTATAACGCCTTCTGTGTTCAGTGGACAACCATCGATATGGCAGTTCATGGGAACTGGGTTTTTCTCAATGGGGATGACGACACATTTTTTGGCATTGAGCTTAAGGCCATGGTTCTGACACCAGTCACTGGTCTCAGTGAGGCCTTTCTGTAGGATGTCAACATAACTTGGGGAGTTAATAATGGCTCCTAACTTGCAATTGTCTGTGAACTTTGTCAGCCAGAGTCCTTTCATGTTGGCCTGGACTTTTGAGAAGTAGATCCCAAACAGGAGAGGACCCAGGACCAATCCCTGTGGGACTCCACTCATGACAGGTCGGTAGTCTGATTTGAAGTCAGCTAATTTCACACTGTGGGTTCTATTTGAGCCAGTTTGCAACCCATCTAGTGATATAGGGGTTGATGCCTAGCTTAGTGAGATTTTCTGTGATTCCTGAGTGGGGAATGGTATCAAAGGCCTTGGCCAGATCAACATAGGCTGTATGAACCACCTTGCCTTCATCCACAGGTCTGGTGACTGACTCAAAGTAGTCAACCAAGTTGAGTAGGCATGAACTACCCTTCACAAAACCAAACTGTGTGGGATCCAGAGTTTGGAGATTCCCTATTTTCTTTATTATTAGGTCCATGATGATACATTCCATAGCTTTGCATATCAGAAGTATCAGGCTAATGGGGCAATAGTTCCCAGGGTCTGTAGTCATGCCTCCTTGTGGAAAGAGATGTCTATAGCAGTGCGCCATTCGGTAGGGACAAAGCCTGAGATGAGGCTGTGATTCAACAGGGCACACAGGTAAGGTGCCAGTTCACTCTGTAGTTCATGTAGAACACAGCCAGGGATATTGTCAGGTCCCATAGAAGCTGTATTCCTAGCCCTGGACAGTCTGTTTTAACCTGTGCAGCAGTAATACTGGGTGCTTGGCAATCTACTGGTATTGTGATTGGTCCTTTGAGGAAGGAGAGGGGTAAAGTTGGCACTGAATCTGTCAGCCAGTATATTGGCAATATCTGTTGGCTTGGTATAGGAGGTACCATTGTGCAGTAGCTCAGAGCAAATCTGGGTTTTGCCATGGAGGTTCTTTACATAACTATATAAGGCCTTGTGGTTGTCTTTACTATCTGCTGCAATTCTGTTGTCATAGCTAGCTTTAGAGGATTTGATGAGGGATCTCAACTTTTTGTTGAGGCTGATAAGGGAGTTTTTCCAGTCTTGGGACTTCACCTTATTCCATATCAGTTTCCTGTTTCTGTTGTAGAGTTTGTTTATGGCAGTGGAACACAAGATTGGCTTCCTTTTTTTGGATGAGAGCATCTTGGTTCTATTGGGTATGGCGAGATCCATGCATTTGTCTACGTGTTCTAACAGTGCATTTGTGTATGATTCGACAGTCAAGCAACTATTCTCCATTTGCATGGGTGCCGTGAAGTTAGCCACCTCTGTTCTTAGGAGCCCAAAGTTAGCTTTGGAGAAGTTTTTCATGGTGGTTACCTTTGTGGGGGTGAGGGTGGGAGGGATGTGGATTTCCAAGGTGATTAGTTTGTGGTTGGATCTAACCAGAGACGAGCTGACTGTTGGTGTAGAGCAATGGTCACACATGTTAGTAATGACCAGGTGAAGGATGTTGCTACCTCTAGTGGGGGTAAGAATGAGCTAGTCCAGGGCATTGGAATTAATGAATTCCAGGAAACATTGGGCAAGTGTATTGGTACATGAGTAGTTTTCCCAGTTATTGGAGTGGTAGTTGAAGTCACTCAGTATGAAAGTCTTAGGTTGGACCCTAATATTCTCCAGGGTGTTTAGGAATGTGGAGTAAGTGTCTTGGGACATGGTTGGGGACCTATAACAGGCTACGACCTGAATCACTGTGTTACCCAATGTTAGTGGCACCTGAAGTATCTCTGATGTGTTATGTTGGGCTACCAGTCTGGAGGTGTGCGCATCCTTTATGAATATGGAAACACCACCGCCTTTGCAGCTTCTGTCCAAGTTCTGGGGCCGAAAGATGTGGAATGAATTATAGCCTGGTAGTGCAGGGGTGCTTTCTGCTGCCTTGAACCAGGTCTCGTTAGAGCACAAATGTCGATGTTCTCCATCTTAAGGAGTGCTTCGAGTGAGTACATTTTGAGATTTAGACTTCTAGCATTGAGCTACATGACCCTCAGATTGCATTTGTTTGTAGCTGGTACAGTGGTAATTTGGTCTTTGGAACACCTCCTTAAAAAGGCACTATAGGGGTGGCAAGAGCCTTGGCCAGTATCCGGAAGCCCAGGGTTGACAGATTCAGGTCACCTCTGGCAAAGCCTTGAGGTGTGTCAGTCATGTCATTCCAGGCAGACAGATACTGGATCCCCTTAGAATGACACCAGAAACTTAGCCAGTTGTTGAAATCAATAATTTTCTGCTTGTACAGTGGTATTATTTTTGGTGATGGTAGGATGCTGCTCAGGGTAGGGTTGTACCCACCTGAGCTATATATTCCAAGAGCTTCTCCATGTCTCTTTTCATGTAGTCCAGGGAGGTACATCTCAGGTCATTCACACCCTCATGTACAATGACAGAGTCATATTTGTACCTATTGTTGAGGGACCTGAGTGTGTGCATTATGTGGCAGATCCTGGCACCTGACATACAGCTGACTGTTACTTTCTTCATATTCAGTCTAGTGAGTGGGACATCAGTGTATCTCACTATCAAGTCACCTATGACTAGTGTGTTGGGCATGCTGTTTTACCTTAGGGCTTTGGTTGAGTGGCACACTGTTTATGAGAGTTATGAGTCTGTGATTAGTGTTGTGTTTTGGTGCTCGAGTGTGTTTCTGCCTTGGAGGTCTCTGCTGTTTGGGTAGATTTTTTTATAAGAGCCTACGTGAAGGTGGATGTGTGGTGCTATATTTGAAACGTAACCATTATGTCTGCCATCAAACAAGAGAGAACTATCATATATGACAAACCACCCCATGATATTTCACCCAATCTCATCTTCCAGAACACGATGGTAGGTCTAGAACCATATCCAGCTATGCAGTCAGTCTTTTTTCCATCAAACTGAGAACAAAAAATACATTTGCACTGAAAGTGATAGTGCCTGAGTCAGGAGCTGCATCTTTTTTGTCCTTTAATTTAACTTATATACTCATGATTGTCATTCCTTATTTTTTATTTTGTTCAAGGTATTGGAAAATGTTTAACTGATTTTTTATTTTTTTTTTTGTAATCTTGGTCTTTTGGGTTGCTCTACTCAGTATCTTCAGTTTTCCTGCTTATGCTGTATGTTTGTATATCAGCCATAAGCCCTCTTGTGGATAACTTTGTTTATTCTCCTGCATTTTAATCACTGAACATTTATTTTAATAGTACAAGATGTTAGCTTTGATGTTACCAGTACTATTCTTGATGAATTTATATTTTACTGTACAGCTGCAGATATCTGAAATTTTCTTCCTACTAATCTCCCCAAATTTGTATTTTTTCAGGTGCATATAAAAAAGAAGAAACACTATTGCTTTTAAAAGTCTATCACATTAAGGGCCCTGTAGAAATTTTCATCAGCAAGTTTGAAAGTGACAATTGGGCACTGGATGGCTATGTAAGTTAAATAGATACTGCCAATGTTAGTGTGATTTGTACTTCTGCTTTAAGGCTCGCCATAAAACGTGTTTCAAACACATCAAAACACAAACTCACAGACATGCACATTGTCTAGATGTCTGCTACTCTGTGTAAGTACTAGAATTTTCTGATGTCTACAGTATAGTTTGTTGTGATGTGAATGTGATGCATGGAAATTTATATTGCTGCATAAAAGTGTCTTTAAGATGGCAGAATATAAATTAAAAGCAGTTTTTCTACACATTGTGTATTAATTAACTAATTCAGCCATTCATTTTCCTATATTTCATTGTGTCCTGTTCAGCATGATAGAGGAGTTAGAACCTATTGTGCAGTGCTACAAACAATCCTGGGTGAGAAGAAAGATAGTCCATTGCAGGATCATATACACATACACACACACACACACACACACACACACACACACACACACACACACACACACACACACACATGCACACACTCCTAGGGATGTTTTGAAGATTATCAAGTGACCTGTCGTGCCAGTGTTATGTTAGAGGAAACTGTAGACCCTATATCAACCAATGAGGACACAGAGAAGACACATAGATATCTCACAGAAAATAATCCAGCTAGGAAATGAACTGGAAAACAAGCAAAACAGTCTTTTCTATGCTAGTTATCGCCTCTTTGAATGAATTATATATTTTTCTTGATGATTTAAAACTATAGAAGAAGCCCAAACATATCCACCTTGAGGATAACTGCTACTAGATAGTGATATACCTGAAAGCAACATAGAGCTGTGATATGTGCAACAATAAGACTTTTTCTTGGGTAATTGCAACATGCCATCATGTAAACAGCATGGCTGGAATAATAGACCTGCATCCATTGATTGTTTACTATACTTTAGATCGATTTGAAAGACCAGTTATTCACAAAGTGAAAAGAGTTAAAAGGCTGTGTATAAAAAATATTTAAGGTATTGCAGTCCTTCATAATAAATAATTTAGGGAGACAGACCATTAATCATTCTAGTTATAGTACACTGTTATCATAGTCTTCACTATGGAAATATTGATAACTTCAGATTTTTCTTTTAGTTTATGATATTAGAATACATTAACTACATTGCCAAGAGGACCATTAGGAATAGAGCATTTAACTTGCTATTAGCTTGCCTTCCAGTATATTCCATAATATCTGATAATCCTAAACAATTAGAAAATTCAGCAAGGGTGGCAAAGGGTAAGCTGTCCTGAGTAGTTGTAATACAGATAGCAGCGTATCAACCAAAGATGGCTCAAACAAGACTATTATAAAATGTAAAAAGCCATCCTGCGCAAGTAACTGACCCCACACAACTGTGCTAAGTCCAGTATGAATGCTAATAGTATCCAGTAAAGAGGAATTCAAAAAGTTCAAGAGGTAAAATAAAAACTATTTATTAACATAAAGCATACGAAAGGCTAAGCGCTTTCATTTCAAACTATAAGAGACTTCATCAGGACAAATACCACTAGTATCTGGATCCTTTATATAACAATCTGTTACTAGTTTAGATAATTAAGTATGGAGGCACTTAAAGTTACAGGACATAAAAAGCATATAACAATTCTGACTAAATTAAATCAGACATAAAAAATAATGCATCCTATAGTCAAAGTAAGGCATAAAATCAATTATGTTATAGAAAAACATGTATAAAAGAAACATGTATTTTGTTGCAAGTAATATTTATAAATTGAGACCACGTTTTTTAAGAAGGAGACAATAATACAGTTGTCATTCATACCTGGAGGTACCATAGCATTCCCTGATCTCTAGGTCTAGTTCCCAAAAACCTCCTCCTATGTTGTCAACTACAATGTCCAACATCCCAAATTTGAACCTACTAATACCTTTACAAACTAAATGGTGCTTATAAAGGGCATTATTTGTGTTAGCTTTATTAATGGCATACAGATGTTCATAAATGCATTTCCTAAAGCTGTGTCCTGGAGATCAGGGAACTACACTGGCAGCTAAAACTAAATGCTATGGTACCTCCAGGTAGGAATGACAATTGTACTATTGTACCCCCTTCTTAAAAATGTGCTCTCAATTTATAAATATTTTTTTCAACAAAATACATGTTTCTTTTATACATGTTTTTCTGTAACAGAATTGATTTTATGCCTGACTTTGACTATAGGATGCATTATATTTTATGTTTGATTTAATTTATTCAGAATTGTTATATGCTTTTTATGTCCTAAATGTACCTCCATACTTAATTATCTAAATTAGTAACAGATTGTTATATAAAGGATCTGGTTACTAGTGGTATTTGTTCTGATGAAGTCTTGTAGTTCAAGACAAAAGGGCTTAACCTTTTGTATGTTTTATGTTAATAAATAGTTTTTATTTTTACCTCTTTCTTGGACTTTTTGAATTCTTGTTTACTGGATACTATTGGCATTCATACTGGACTTAGCACAGTTGTGTGGGGTCAGTTACTTGCTCAGGATGGCTTTTTACATGTCCTGAGTAGTTTCCATCCCTGTGGTTGTTGTCTGGATTTGTACTATGTTTTGATAGTAGTTTCATGGAAGCCAAGTACCATTAGTCATCAGACCAAATCTGTTGGATATGTAAGTTAGGCAAATCAAATAACTATCTTAATTTCATAATTTTGTATAAAATGAGTGAGTTCAAATAAGAGAAATAATTTCTCACATTGGCGAAGTTGTCACATAGAAATCCACTAAGACAAGTTCATTGACCTAAATGTCTGTTCAGTGGAACTCATTCCTTCTTGTTGTTTTGTACTTGACCCAAATACTTTGAGTAGACACATTCTGACTCATCAACCAGTCAAGGGAATATCCAAGATGGCTGCATGCTGGTCAAGAGGTTGATTAGAGCTCTCCCAGTGTGAAAGCAGCAATTGTGAAAAACAAGCCAGTAAAATCTCTCAATTTGGATAAAATTCATTTAATGGCTAGTAATTACATTGCTAGAATACCAACAAGACATTTAGAGAAAGTAATATAAAATTAGCCAGAAGTGGAAAAGTGAAAAAAAAACTAACTAGGAATAATCTTGCAGATATTCAGCAAAAAGCAGTTCAGGTTTCAAATGTGGTAGATTAGATGGCTTCCATTAAAGTAGGCCGTGGTGGTGCAATGGTTAGTGCTGTCGCCTCACAGCAAAAGGTTCTCCCGTTCGATTCTCAGCTAGAGCACCTTCTGTGTGGAGTCTCCAGGTCCTCCCCATGATCGAGTGACATATAAATCATGCAGGTAGGCTTGTGCGTGAATGGGTGTGCCTTCTTTGAAGGCTGGGCATTAGGTTGGCAACTTGGCACCATAAAAATCCACTGCCAATCATTTGCGGTCCCGAGTTCCACTGTGGCGGCCACTAAAAGCCGAAAGACATTACTAGATGGCTTCCACTAAAGTAGAGGAAAAATAAATCAAATATACTCAGAGGTGTTTAAAATAAGTGAATCATTGAAAGAATGTATACATTCAAATAAAAGACTGGAAAACAGAAGAAACTTTAACTAGGTATTCAGATGAGGTGGTAAAACTGCAAAAATCAGATTCTGAAATGAAGAAAGGCTGGCTGAGAATGAAGCTTATCAAGAAAAACTATGAAAATAGAGTGTGATGAAAGAGCTTGCAGAAAAAAATCTAAGATTTTCTTCTTTACCAGAGAAACTAGAAAGAGCAGACTGCATTAATTTTAAGAAAGTAATAAGTAACTGGACTGGTATTCCACAGCAGAGTTTGTTAAATGAAAGTGAAAGTATGTTTTTGCTCTAAGCCTAGCCAAGAAAATGTAGCCAATACCTATGTAAAGATTCAATTATGCCAGTAGAAAGAGTTGCTCATGGCAAAATTATTGTACAAAGGAAAAATAATAAACTCGAGGACTGCAGAGTAATAAGAAATGATTAATCACTGTGCACCAGGTAGAACAGAAGCACATTTCTTTCAGCAAGTAAGACATTTGAAATGGGAAGTGTGAGATTCAAGTTACAATAGCCCACTTTTTTCACAATATTTTTCCTGAAGGGTCAATGACATTTTTGGATGCAGAACAGACTAAGGAAGGGGAAAAAAAGTTGAGTGACCCAGCTTGCAGTAGTAGACTCTGTTTCATATTCTTCTGACAAGAAAAATATTTCACAGGAAGACAACTCAAACCAAAAATAAAAAACGGAATGCACCCTCGGTAAAACAAACACCAAATTTAATGCCACACTTAGCGTTTTCTTTCAAACCAGTTTCATGAACTTCTTCAGGCAAACTGTATATCAGTTAACATTCTTATAAACAAATAACGTCATAAACATTGATGACATCATCCTATCAAGCATACAGCATGAATTTAAAAGCACACACACACACACACACACACACACACACACACACACACACACACTATTAAACATTCTCTCTCCAATGCTTTTAACTTTAGACGGCACCCAAGTGAACAGTGGTCTTTAAGACCAGGAAAAGAAAATGCATGTGTTTTAAGTTGCCATAAGAGTTCTCTATACCCTAAATTTAATGCCCATGGACCTCCCCTGATATTTTTCTTGAATTGTTAAAGTATTATATACAAAAACTTGTGATCCCTATTTTCAATTAAGTATCTAGCTAGAGCATTATTAACATTCAGTTTCCCTATATCATGCTGATGTTCATACACTCTCTGTTTAAATTGCCTCTTGGTCTTACCAATGTAAAACGCTGTACAGTCTTGGCATAGTGTTGCATAAACAACCCCCACCAGGGAAGTCTTCAGGAGCAGATGATATTCCCATGGAAGTTTGGAAGCTGAGACTGAAGAAAGCTATACAAATCTGGAAGGTTTTAACAGTATTTTAAAAATGGGTGGATTACCAGGATCTTGAAAAAAAGCTGTGGTTGCTATATTTCCCAAAGTGAATAGTGGTCCTTCAGGCCTAGCTTCATATAGACCCATTTCAGTTTTAAACCAAGATTATAAAGTGTTTATAGCCATACTGCTATCAGAATGGCAGTGGTGTTGCTAGAAATTGATAAATATGGATCACTGTGGTTTTGTGGACAGAAGGCAAACATTTGACAGTATTTATAGAAAAATGATGATTCAGAGAATTGAAGAATATAATAAAACAGTACTATTATTAGAGAGTCTTGATGCGGAGAGTTCTTCTCTGACAAGCTATGTTTGATCAGAGGAACAGTAGAAGAGTGTCCTCCTTTTTCTTTGTTATTTACTTTATATGTAGAACCATTCACAAAGAAAATAAGGGCCTCACACATTCAAGTATATAAATGGAATCTTAATCAGGAAATGTTATCCTTTTTTGCAGATGATATTAGTTTGCTCTTTAAAAAAACATAAAAGGACGTTTCGATGTTGTGAAACATTTTGAGACAGTTTCAAGACTTTTCAGGATGTAAAATTAATGAAGATAAAATAAATGTTATAGCAGTAAACTTTGTACCCACTCTTGAATTGGTTCAGCTATACATATATTTATGGTGACATGTTAAGATGAACAGCATTTTGTTACACTTGCAAAGTTCATCATCAAACTTAAAAGGAGTGCCAGAGAAACAAAACAAGATGGCAGACATTCAGCATTCCCTAGCCTCCAAGAAGGAAAAGATGTATCTAAGAGAAAAAACAAAAAACAGACTGTAGACTGAAGTACTGAAATTGGGAGATATGCATGGGGAAGTTGTCTTAGATGGAAGGAGCAAAAAGGAACTAGCAGAAAAAAATTAAAGAAATGGAAGATAGATAAAGGTGAGAAAATGTCAGGATTTGAAATATACTGGAAGGTGTAGAAGAAAGGAAACTGAGAAGGTACATTGTCAAGTGACTAACCAAATAGGCCTTGTGAAGAAAGTCAGACTCATAGACAGAGCCCACAGAGTATACACAACATTGAGATCAGAGCAACAGTTCCCCCGCCAGATAGTTATCAACGTTCACAATTTTCAACTTAAGGAACGCCTATTAAGTCTTCTGTGGAAGAAAGGCAAAGCATTCACTGTATTGATTAGCTGTGACTTTTCATTGGGCATCAGACTAAAGAGAAGCAGGTTTATGCCATATTTAAAACAACACAGGCAGCTGAATATCCACTTTAAGGTGGTGAACCCAGCAATAATGTAATTTTTCTTCCACATGGAGTAAAGTCTTTTATGGGTCCAGAAGTGGAAGCAGCTGAGTTCAAAAAGTACAAACAGGTGAAGGAGCAGGACAATTCTGAGCAGAATAGAGATGAAGGAGGGGGAAGTAGACAGGGCCAAAAAAAAAAGAGACTGAAAGACAGATGACCTCTAAAACCATTCCCTGTTTTCAAGAAGAGGCAGAAAGAAGCAGAGCTACACACTAAAAGGATTAGGGAGAGCCTCCAAGCAGAGAAAGAGCAAAGGCCAATGAACAACGTGGTAGAGGAGACCATGAGTGTAACTGGCTCCAACAGCTCCCTGTGCTGGTAACTCAAACTAGCACCCCCCACCCTCCCATCTCTTCAAATGAAGAGCAAAAAAGAAAAAAAAAAACAACTAGTGTAATAAGCCTATGGCTGCATTGCTACATTGTAGCCATGGGCTTATTACACTAAGTTCAACCCATCGACCCTCCCCTCGTACAGCTAGCATATCCATCCCATTGGGATCATTGGCATATAGGATCATAGGAGATTACTAGGATATCAACCCTGAGGTCATTTTAAGCCTAGCTATTTCATCCCAATGTAATACCACAGAAATGCTAGTCAATGTCCCAGATTGCATTTAGTCATAACTGCTCATGTCCAGGAGGGTTGTGGGCTCTATCTCCATTAAGAATTTACGGTGCCCCATCCGCTCATCCAGGTTCCTCTTGAACAGAGTCATAGAGGTGCTCTGTTTCACATGAACTGGTAGCCTGTTCCAATGATGTGGCAGTTGCTGGGAGATAAATCTGTCCATCCAGCATGTCCTATTTAAGTTGCAGGCCATATTTAGGGTCCTAGAATGGATGGCTCTAGACCCATGTGATTTACATCTATGCAACAAGTCCATTAGGTTTGGGTTTGGATTGCTCTGTAGCCCAGGCACAAGTCTCCCCAAAGAAGTCTATATGATGTGGCATATAGTGATAAGAACTTTAGTCAGTCTGCATAAGGCACATGCTGCAGCACCCTTGATCTTCTATGTTAGAAACCTCTGAGGTCTCTCTAATTGTTGCAGGTGCTTAGTACAGTACATGCCAAATGGGGTGTTGCACTTAATTATGGGCCAGATAAGTGCCAATGTATAGAGGGGTTATAACTTCTTTTGCTCTTGAGGCGATTCCTTTAGTAATCAAGTGTGCTATGTAGAAAGCTTTCCTTACTACAGTAGACACATGGTGGTCAAAGTTAAGGTCACAGTCAACTTGTGATCTCAGGTCCCTTACTACTTCATGAGTACTTAGGATATTGTTGTTGATTTGGTTGTGTGAGGGGATATTGTTTGTACTGAAGGGAATGATGATGCATTTCTTTGCATTCCATTTGAGACTGTGACTAATACACCAGTTTCTGGTCTGCATGAAGCCCTCCTGGAGTATACTGACATCATTTGGGGATTCAATGATTGCACCTACTTTGCAGTCATCTGCAAACTTGGTCATCCACAACCCTTTTGTTTTGACCTGAACTTCAGAGAAGTATATACCACACAATAGGGGGCCCAGCACTGACCCCTGTAACACCCCACTCATAATAGGTATGCTGGTGGAAGTGGAGTCACTTAGTTTGATAGTGTGTGTCCAGTTTGTGAGCTACATCTTACAGTGAAGGGGTTTACATTCACTTTGCTAAGTTGATTGGTAGTGCCTAAATCTGGGATTGTGTCAAAAGCCTTTGCTGGGTTGAGGTGTGCTGTGTGCAGAGATTTTCCCTCATAAATGGCCTTGGTCACATTTTCAAAGCAATCCACTAGATTTAACAGGCAGTATCTGCCCTTCACAAAGCTGTTTTGGGTAGGATCCAGGGTTTGGAGGTCACCTATGTCTTTATTTATGAGGTCCATAATGACATATTCCATTGCCTTACAGATGAGGTTAGTCAGGCTTATGTGTCTGTAATTCCCTGGGTCTATTGATAGGCCACCTTTGTGGAAGGGAATGACTGTTGCTGTTCTCCATTCTACAGTAACAAAGCCTGTGGTTAGGCTATGAATGAAAAGGGTACTTAGTGGTGATGCTAGTTCATGTTTTAGTCTGTTTAGAAGACAGCGTAGGATGTCATCTGGTCCCTTAGAGGTTGTGTTTTTTTGCCTTGGACAAGCCTTTGAGGACCTGCTATTCAGATATGTAGGGTGGGGGGAAGTTTGGGGAAAGGTTTGTTGTAAGTTAGGAAAGGATAAGGAAGTAAACATTTTGTCAAACTTATTCGCTAGTAGGTTTGTTGTCTATCTGGGGTCAGTGTTTGTGATTCCATTGGACAATAGTTTTACATATGCTTGGATCCTACACTTTAGGTTATGTTCATAGCCCTAAAAGGCCTAATGGTTATCATTGACTGCGCTCGCTAAATTTTTCTCAAAGAGGCCCTTAGAGGATTTGACAAGTTGTCTTATTTGCCTGTTGAGGCTGAGGAGGGTGCTTTTCCATTGTTGGGGCCTTATCTTTGTTTTCTTGGACAGTCCTTTTTGCATTTATTGTAAAGTTTATTGATGCTGGATGTCCACCATGGCAGCTTGTTTTTACTTGGGGCTCAGGCATTAATTCTTTCTAGTATGACCAAGTTTATATACTTATGCAAGTGATTGTACAGGACTTTAGTGTAAGCTTCGGCAAAGTTACAACTTCCAGTAGGGGTGGGGCTTGGAATGCATTTATACCTTCACCTAGGAGGGTGTAGTCTGCTGTGGTGAAGTTTACTATTCTGATTTCACCCTTTGTGAGTTCTGGTGTTAGTGCCAGCTCGAAGGTGACTGATTTCTGGTCAGCTCTAACCAATGAGAGTTGGACAGTTACAGCATTGCATCTTTTTGACATGTTGCTGAGGACCAGATCCAAAATGTTTGTTCCCCTTGTAAGGGTATGGACAATTTGTTCCAAGGCATTTGAATTAACAAAGTCAAGGAACTCGTGTGTTAGCGAATTAGGGCTAGCTTAGGTTTCCCAGTTGATGGTGGGATAATTGAAATCCCCCATAACCAGTGTGTTTGGTAAAACTTGGAATGTCTCCTGTTTGGTCAAGTAGGCTTCATGGGCATTGTGACCTATGGAGGGGAGCCTATAACTGGCTATGACTTGAATGGGAGTCTTACCCACCAAAACCTGGACCTGGAGTAACTCCATGGAGTTGTCCAGTCTAACTAGCAGGAAGTGAATGTATCTCTAATATAGCCACCCAGTGGTGTAAACCTTGGCTTGAGATGATTGTCACTGTTGAAGTTGCACCCCTACACTATGTGGAAAATGGGTAAAAGGGATTGTGGATGGATGGATGGATGGATGGATGGATGGATGGATGGATGGATAGATTGAAACATTACCTCCTTTGGTTTTCACACGTTTATTTTGCCATCTGAATGTGTGGAAGACATTGTAGCCTTGCCAGGCTAGGTTACTCTATGAGGCCTTGAACCAGGTTTCTGTGACTGCACAGATATCTACATCTTTTATTGATAGAAGTGCTTCCAGGGAGTCTAGTGTTTGGTGTAAGCTCCTAGCATTTAGCAACATGACCATTATTTTGTTCTGATTGGTTAATTTCACATTGGTAATGTTGTTTTCAAGACCTTGCCTGAAAAGGAGCTATGAAGTAGGCAAGAGCCTTTGCCAGCAGCTGAAAGCTTAGACATGCCAGATGCAAACCATCTCGGGCAAAGCAGTGAGGTTTATTGACCACAGCTTCCCAGGCTGTGAGGAACTGGATCCCCTTTGAATGACACTCCAAACTGAGCCAATTATTGAAATCAATCTTTTTTTATTTATACCGTGGCATCATTTTAGGTGAGGGTAGTTTGCTGCTCAAGGGTAGGGACATACCCGCCTGGGACACATACTCAGAGAGCTCAAACATATCTCTCTTCATATAGTCCAGTGACATACAACTCAGGTCATTCACACCAGCATGAACTATGACAGAGTCACAGAGTCATAATGGCATTTGTTTCTGAGAGACCTGAGTGCATGTGTGATCTGACAAATCCTGACACTGGACAGACAGCGGACTCTGACTTTCTCCTTGACCAACTTGATGAGTGAGACATCCATGTGTCTCACTGTTTAGTCTTCATTGACAAGAAAATGTGTTTTTTGAGTGTTATGCCTTACTGGCTTGGTGGTGAGACATTGGTGTTGCTATGTGTTATGGGTGCTGTGGTGACTATGTTAATTGTAGCAGCCTTGTGTTTTGGCTGTCTCTGGTTTTTCTGTAATTTTTTTGAGAGAACCTCAACTTCAACTTCCTGTATGTGGATTTATGTGTTTGATGCATATGTGTATGTGTAGTGATATGTGTATGAGTAGTGGTACTATGAGCATATGTAGTGGTGGGTGAGTTGACAACCTTCACCGTGATATTATTTTGTGTGACAGAGAGCATGGATTCTAGATTCTTGGTGTAAATACATTTCTTGCACTCTGTATTAGAGTGTGTTATTAATAAAGGGTCGTCTGTGTGCATGAGGCAATTGCTGCACTGCCTCAAGAAACCCAAATTAACAAGATTGTCAGAAGAAGCAAGGGTAGTCCAAATGACCATAATGCTAGGTTGAAGACTGTTGTCACTAGGGGTGGCTATTCAGAATCGATCATGGAAGAGCTCTGTAGATGGATATTTCTTCCTGTGTTTTAAGGAAAATTTGTGGAATTTAACTGTCTGGCTTTGGCTCACAACCGAGCAGCAGTGCACAGTGCTGTGTGATGTGCAAACAAGCAGAAACATGGTCAAATGCAGGGCTTAAATACCAGAAGCTAAAAGCTTGAAACAAACTTTAAAAAGATTCAAAAGGACCAATAAGGATGCTTATTCCAAGCCCTAGACTGGCCTTTCTTTATCAGACAGGTCCAATGATCATAATTCTCTCTCAAAAGTTCAGATAGGCCCCTTCCAATCCAAGATGGCCTGGAAAATGTGCTCAGAACAATCAAACCACTATAAACAGTTTCAGAAGTAGCAAGCCTGTATCTGCACTGTGCTACAGTTGGTTCCTATTGAATTGTCGACAGCTTATGCTGTTGAATGCTTAATCATTGACACCTAAGCGTTGAACGCTTACAATAGTGAATGGCCACATCATCGAATTCTTTCCTCGGGAAAGAATTTGCATGGCCATTATCGGGGATTTGCCCTTTCCCCAATGTAGAGCGATCTTGGAGATGGTATATTTAGTTAGTGGGGGATGTGGGTGGCTTAGCCCCCCACTATGTTTGGGGTATGTTTGTGTATTTTGTTTACGGACTGCCACCCAAATTTTTTCCCGAGGAAAGAATTTGATGATGTGGCCGTTCACTATTGTTAGCTTTCAACGCTTAGGTTTCAATGTTTTAGGATTCGACAGCCTAAGCTCTCGATGTTATGGTATAGAGGCACTACAGCTACTAGCTACACTAGTTTCAGTGGGAAACAGTAGTGAATGTTTAGAACAGCAGAAAAATAGCAGAGAAACGCTAAAAAAAATGTTAAACAGCAGAAAATCAGCTAGGAGGCTCAAAAGAATGTTTTAAACAGTTAACAGATGAGTTATTTAAACACTGGTTGCTAGGAAAACCAGAACAAGTAGAAAAGATAGCTTAAAACAGTGAAAATACCAGTAAATATTTAACATACAGTGAAACTAACAAAAATGATTTGTAAACAGTGAAAACTGCAATAAACTTTGATCTAACAGGAACAGTAAAGCAGACAATTGCAGTACAACAGTGCAGTTTAGTACACAGTAGTTACAGTACAAAAGTAGGTGGCAGGCAATAAAAAAGTGCAGTAAATAGTATAAATAATTAAGAAAACAGGCAACTTATGTATTTTTTGGAAGTTCACAAGCCTCTAGTCATCTAGTATCTCAGCTCAGAGTTGTTGCTGGTAGCCCACCTCAGTTCAGTTTGGTACAAACAAGCAGAAACCTGCTCAAATGCAGGGCCTAAATACCAGAAGCTAAAAACTTGAAACAAACTTTAAAAAGATTCAGAAGGACCAATGGGTATGCTTATTCCAAGCCCTAGACTGGCCTTCCTTTACCAGACAGTTCCCAATCACCACAATTCTCTCACAAAAGTGCAGATGAGACCCTTCCAGTCCAAGATGGTCTGGAAAACTTGCTCTGAACAAACAAACCACTACAAACAGTTCCAGAAGCAATAAGCCTGTATCTGGCCCATGTTACAGCTACTAGCTACCCTAGTTTCAGAGGGAAACACTAGAGAATATTTAAAACAGCAGGAAAAATAGCAGTGGGATACTAAAATACAGTTGAAACAGCAGAAAATCAGCAATGAGGCTCTTAAGAATGTTCTAAATAGTTAACAGATCCACTCCACCCACCCACTGTATTGCCAAAAGAAAATAAATGCTTCACTGTAATAAGCCAGCACTACCTACTTAACTGAATAAACTACTTGAAATTTCAACAGTGTCTTTATCCCTTGCACAGGGAGGATATCAGAGAGAGAGATAGAGTCTCCCACATAAGTTTTTATAAGTAATCTTATCTGGATTAATCCTCTGTACTCGGTTTCTTGGTAGTCCTGTCACCCTCTGGGTCACTGGTGGAATACCAGACTTCACTCAACCCCTCTGGATTACCTCTTCTTTCTCTTTTATGAATGACCTGAGATGTACCTCCCTGGACTACATGAAAAGAGACATGGAGGAGATCTCCGATCTTGTAGCCCAGGCCGGTATGACCCTAGCCCTGAGAAGCATCCTGCCATCACCCAGAATGACACCACAGTACAAGGACAAAATGATTGACTTTAACAATTGGCTAAGCTTCTGGTGTCATTCTAAGGGAATCCAGTATCTGTCTGCCTGGGATGACATGATCGACAGACCACACTGCTTTGCCAGAGACTGGCTGCACCTGTCGCCCTGGGGATTCCGGATACTGGCAAAGGCTCTTGCCACCCCTATAGTGCCTTTTTTAGGCAAGGTTCAAATGACAAATTCACCACTGTAACAGTTACAAGCAAGCAGAATCTGAGGGTAATGCTACTCAATGCTAGAAGTCTAAACCTCAAAATGCACTCACTCAAGGCACTCCTTAAAATGGAGAACATAGATTTCTGTGCAGTGACAGAGACCTGTTCAAAGCTCCAGAGAGCAACCCTGCATTACCAGGCTATAATTCATACCACACCTTTCGGCCACCAAACCCAGACAGAAACACTAAAGGTGGAGGCATGTCCATACTCATTAAGGATATCCACACCTCCAATCTAGTTGCTCAGCATAATGCATCCGAGATTATCCAAATTCAACTAACTCTGGGCAAAACCGCAATCCAGATTGTAGCTTGCTATAGACCCCCCACCCCCACCATGCCCCAGGACTCCCACTCCTCTTTTCTTGCTACACTAGAAAATATTAAGGTACAACCCAACACTCTAATAATGGGTGATTTCAACTACCCTACCATTAACTGGGAAAACTACTCATGTACCAACTCTTTTGCTCAACGTTTTCTGGAAATCATCAATTCCAATGCCTTGGATCAACTTATCCACACCCCCACCAGGGGCAGCAATATCCTAGACCTGGTCATCATCAACCTGGGTGACCGGTGTTCCACACCAGAGGTCAGATCCAACCATAGGCTAATCACCCTAGACATCCACATCTCGCTCCCACCTCCATTAGGAAATCAACCGTAAAAAATTTCTACAACGGCAACTTCATGCTTCTTAAGACAGAAGTGGCAAACTTCACGACACCCATGCAGATGGACAATAGAGGTACGACTGCTGAATCCTACACAAATGCACTTTATAAGCACTTACACGAGTGCATGGATCGTGTTATCCCTAACAGAATCAAGATGCTATCCTCCAAAAAAAAAAGGAAGCCAATCTGGTGGTCTTCTGCCATAAACAAACTCTACAACAGAAGAAAGAAACTGTTGCAAAAAAGAGTAAAATCCCACGATTGGAGGAACTCCCTGGTCAGCCTCAGTAAGAAGCTGAGATCCCTCATAAAATCCTCCAAAGCTAGTTATGAAAACAAAATTGCCACTGATTCTAAAGACAACCACAAGGCATTCTATAGCTATGTCAAGTATCTCAATGGCAACACTCAGATCTGCTCTAAGTTACAGCACAATGACACGAAATATACAGAACCAACTGATATTGCCAACATCCTGGCAGATAGGTTCAGTGCTAACCTTACCCCCTCTCACCCCCTAAAGGGCCCATCTTTATACCAGAAGAATGCAAAGTTTCTGTAATCACGGCTGCACAGGTAAAAACCTCACTCTCCAAAGCCAAGAGCAAGACCTGACAACATCCCAGGCTGCCTTCTACATGAATTACAGAATGAACTGGCACCCCACCTAAGTACCATTTTCCATCATAGCCTCATCTCAGGCTTTGTGCCCATTGAATGGTGCACTGTGACAGTTATCCCACTCCACAAAGGGGGGCCACAACAGACCCCAGGAACTACCACCCCATTAGCCTGATGAGCCTCGTCTGCAATGCCATGGAATGTATCATCATGGAACTCATAAACAAAGACAATGGAGATCTCCAAACTCTGGACCCTGCACAGTTTGAGGTTGTAAAAGGCAGATCATGTCTCCTAAACCTGATAGACTTCTTTGAAGTAGTCACCTAAGCCATAGATGAGGGTAAGGTGGTTCACACAGCCTATCTAGATCTCGCCAAGGCATTCAGCACCATCCTCCACTCTGGAATTATAGATAAACTCACTAAACTAGGTATAAATCCCTATGTCACAAGATGGGTTGTCAACTGGCTTACTAACAGAACCCACACTGTGAAAGTAGCAGACTCCAAATCAGACTTCAGACCAGTGACAAGTGGAGTACCACAGGGTTCAGTCCTGGGTCCTCTCCTGTTTGGTATCTACTTCTCTGACGTACAGGCTAACACAGAAGGTCTTTGGCTAACTAAGTTCGCAGATGACTGCAAACTAGTAGCCATAATCAAAACTCCTAACAATGTGGACATCCTACAAAAGGGCCTCACTGAGACAGATGCTTGGTGTCAGAGACATGTTCTCAAGCTCAATGCCAAAAAGTGCATTGTCATCCCCTTTGGTAAAAACTCTGTACCCATGAACTACCATATAGGCAGTAGTCTACTTAACACCAAAAGTGTGATAAGAGACCTTGGGACATAAGTGGACAGTATTCTCTCCTTTGATAATCACATTGCCACAGTGGTCAGGAAATCCTTCTATGTGGCACACCTCATCACAAAAGGTTTCTCATCCACAAAAAAAGAGGTCATTGTTCACCTCTACTCATCACTCATTAGACCCATTTTAGAGTACAATGCCGCTTTTGGTATGTGCCTCACAAGACATCTACAACAACTGGAAAGACTGCAAAAATACCTCACAAACAGGATTACTGGCCTCAAACAGATGCCTTATGCAAGACCATCTCAAAAAACTCCAGCTTTACTCTGTCGCATATCGCCTACTCGGAGGCAATCTCTGCCTAACATACAAAGCTATGTCAAACCCAGAGCTGTTGTACATGCTCCACTTAAATAAATCCCAATCCCTCAAGCTACATGCTCTAGGGACCTAAACCTTGTCACCATAATAAACAGAACATGCTGCAGAGATAGATTCCTGTCCCAGAGACTTCCCATACTCTGGAACAGACTACCTATCTATGTCAAACAGAGCTCCTCATTAGCACTCTTCAAGAAAAATCTTGATGATTGGATGGGTAATAGGAAATTCACCCCAGGGATCACTTCTGTGGTTCTGCTTGACAGGGGCACAGGAAAATAATTTTCTTGGGTGGCGAAAGCCAGGGTACCTTTTTGACTAGGCTTGTATAGGCCCTAGGGCCAATAGCCTAGTACCTACCTATGAACCTATGAACCTATGAATAACTTGGGCAATGTAACCCCTTTAACCCAGTTATGAGCCTTCTATGTTTACCATTTGTCAAGTTCCCTAGCCATGTAAAGTACCTGGCATTCTTTCTTTAATTGCATAATTTCTCAGCCCAAAACATGATCCTTACAGCCCATGCTTTTGTAGGAGAGCTTCATTGCTAAAAGTTCCTTCTCCACTGAAATAATTATACTAGAGCTCCTCACAGTCCTTCCCACTTGTATTTACTTGGCTGTATGACTAAGACCACATTTAAGTTTCGCCCACAGATGTCTTGAATCTGCAGGCTTAACAACATTACCAGCCACAAATGTCTTAAGAGCACATTCTAATTTCTCATTTTCTGAGGGATTATGGAAAATAAGGGAATGCAATACCCCTACTTTGAGAGGAGCTGAATTACCAAGTGCCCTAGAACCAGAGAATGATCAAACAATGCAGTAGAGTATTGATTACACCCTTTGAAATTTGGAATACCCAGGGCATTGAGAGGAAAATAATCTATCCTGCTAACACAACCTAAAGTAGGTACTAAAAATGTGTAGTCACATACATCTGGATACAATGCCCTCCAGACAACAACTATGGAAAGATCTCTGAGGTGGTTATTAAATTCATTTGTTAATTCAGGCAAGCTATTTCTACCCTCCAGAATTCTATCCACCCCCTATAATAAGAAAAGGATTCTCACTTAAAATACTTTAAAGTGTACCTAAAAACTGAGTAAATTCCTGTAAAGTGTCAATGTTAAGACTATTGAAGTTCACCAAAATGACAGGCCCCAGTCTGTGGCTACCTTTAAAATTATCCATCTACCTTTCTTATCTTTATGGTAGGCTAAGGAGATCACAGGTTCCTATCACGTAGTTGAACTTTTTCAAATTCGAACCTCATATGGTCGAGACCATAAGTTTCAATTTGTAAAAGTTCGACCGTTTGAATGGAAATCGCCATAAGTGGAGGTTTCCATTTTGTTCAATGAGGTGTGATCTCGGAGTTGGTATATTTAAGTAGCGGGTGTGTGGGGGTGCAGGGGGCTTGCCCCCCTGCTTAAAACAGTTTATTTTGTTTTCCATTGTTTTGTTGTTTTTATCCATAGTCAAAGTTTTGTAACCTCGAACAGAATGGTTCAAACATTACATGTTCGAAGTTATAAGACTTCAATTATGTGATATAGACCCGGAGATCACTGTAGTGACTGGTGCATTAAAATCAGCATGCCCTTCTTAGTTGATTTAACACAACTGACTACACCCCATCCCTTCCATTGCTTTTAAAACATAGACTCAGATGCACTTTTCAGTTTAGTCTCCTGAAGAAATACAAGGTGAGGTGACTGTCTCCTGAGGACTAAGAAGTATGCTTGTGCTTTATTCCATAAAGAAATACTCGGTAAATTCCACATTAAAATTTTAAATATATTGAAATTTTTAAAATGTTAATATATTGATAGTATTACTAATCAAATGACAGGAAATGGCAGACCACTGATTAGCAGCAGCAGTCTTAACTGGGAAAGAATTAGTAGAAAAACTAGTCCGATAGCAGCTTCCCAGTACACAAAACCCAAATAATATACAATTAAATGGAAAACCAAAGAAAACTCAACCAGTGGATTTATTAGAAAACACTTGTTAAATGCAGAATGAGAACCAAGGGGACAGACCTTGGGAATCATGAGGTAAGGGAACCAAACAAACTGAAGGAGACAACAGAAAGAAAGAAAGAAATGTAAAGTGAGTCCCACCAAAACTCTATGAGCCCATTCTCGTGCCCTGAACTAAAGCTGTTATATCAACCATCCCCACTATATCTACATTTTTAAAATATCCTGCTAAATGGTACATGCAAACAGATAAGAGGATTGGACAAATCCAACACTTTTAACAGCCAACCATAAAACAGGCAAACATTCATAAAGATGAAAGATAATGGTTAATTATGCTCGTAAATTATAGTTCATTAATTGTAGGAAACATCGGCTCTACTTTATTCGCTCAAAACACATAAAACCCGAATCTGAATAGTGCGAAACATAAAGAGCAAACCGCGAATATGTTGAACTTACTAAAGCGCGAAATTTAAAACCACAGATCGTCATAGTCAGCCAACCCACCACCCACAACACACTACCTACCCAAACACAATAAAAAAACACATGCATACACTAACCAAAACCCTACTTCTAGCCCTAAATTAAAGCACCAAAACCCTACTGCTAACCCTACACTAACCACACATAGACAACTATCCATGCACTATCCTTAACCCCTCCCTAACCCTAAGGTCTGTAACTACCGCACACTTCCCCTATGAAGCTATACCCAAACAAACTAAATATTCCACACACTTACACTTAACAAAACCCTACACTAAACCTTACATACATTACCTACACAAAACCATACATACACTACCTACCTAAGCACTTACCTTAACCCCTCCCTAACCCTAAGGTTCATAGCTATTGCACACTTACCTTACGGAGTTATACCACAGAAGGGCCAAGTATGCAAATTCGATATTTCCACTTTCCCAGTTTCATTCGTTCGGCGTATTCACAGTTCTCTCCTTATGTGTCGCGCTATCCGGATTTGGGTTTTTTGTGTTTTGAGCATGTAAAGTAGACCCGAAAACATCCATCTTTGCATAAACAGGAATAAAGACCATCTAAACTGGAATGCGCAAATATTGCAGCCTCAGTAAATGACCTAACATACACATAGGTGACATTCCTAGTGCAGTTAATTGGAGTACATTCTCTCCTTCCACCCATTCATCTGACTAATGTAACTGAAGATTTGCTGGGATGATTTCACTCCTAACCCCTTGTGTCATGTAATGGTGAGCCAGACAGTGAATTAGTGTCTAGTGTTGGATCAGGAGTCACAAAGTCCAATGTGTTGCCCTCCTGTTTTTCCAAAGGCTGAAGAGGCATACATCTATTCTGTTTAGAAACTGTCAAGAGGTGAAATAGCTCCTGGTTGTTTCCATGCCTGTGGAAGGATATGGTTAGTGTGCCTTGTGGGGGGAGACCCTCTCATTTCCTTTTCTGCAGGCACTTTGGTCAGGGATCAAGGGAAGATCCTCTCAGCCTTCCATTTGTCAGGGAAGTCTACGGAAGTTTCCATCTCACACAAGTCACCCCATGAGTGACCTGCGGATTTCTACTCTAATAAAAGAGTGTCCAGAAAATTGCCAATGTCTTCAGGGTTATCCAACTTGGTATCTTGCTCATTCAAAGAGATATATAACAGCATAGAGAAGCATAACTGACATGGACATCCTATCTCCTTTAGTTTCCTTATAAATAGTACCAGATCTTCATTTTAGTAAACAATGAATTACTATAATCAGTTTGATTTGTTCCACAAATCCATCAATATCTAGTCCATTACACAACTCCTTTCCCTTCTAAATACCACTTCCTTGTCAGTAAAGTCCAAAAAATGATAGTAAAACATCTTGGGAAATTATATGACTGGACCTTAGAAACAATTCTATGGGCTTTTTTAATTACTGGTTGATGAAGGAGTGTCAGTGCCCTGGTATTTTCTAAAGTCCAGTGGTTTATTCCCCCCTCCTTACCTTCTGGCAAGCCAATAATATGCAGGTTATTCCTCCTCCACCCATTCTCAAGATCATGCAGATTGAGTTCCAAATGGTATGCCCACAGTTGTAAATACAAGATGTGAGAGCTATGTGAAGTAAAAATCTTTCTATGCTAATTTACCTCCTGCTGTGTGAGGAGCACAGCCCCCCCACATTGCGGGTGTGTGGGTGGTATAGCCCCCCACCTATTTTGAATGTTGTAAACCATAGACATGGATACTTACAAGTTGAATGAATAACTCTTTCCAGAAGATAATATACCCTGCACCCGCCTTACTATATATACTAACTCCAGGATCACACTACAGTGGGGAACAGAGCATATACCTTTTTTTAGACAAAATGAGTTTCAGTCAAATGAGTTTTCAGTGAAGTCTGCATTCAGTGAATTGTGCAAAGGTAATTCATTTTCAGTGAAATGAGACTTCGACGAAATGAGTTTCAGTGAAATGTGTTTTCTATCAAACAAAGTAGAACCATATACATATATATATATATATATATATATATATATATATATATTTATAGAACATTTTGCTGAATGCCCCAGTAAAGATACAGAGCATGCTAACTAAAAGATAAAGCTATGTAGTTCAACAGTAACAGTAACTTTTCTGTGAAGCCTCCATGCATATCAACATATACTTCTTTACATAGTCACTTTAACAAATCCAACTTCTTAGACAGAAGCTTGTGGGTTGTGGTGGTGACATTGTGGTTAAAGGTTGTTTTTAATAAACATTTTCATCTGTTTCTGATGACTGAGGTTATCAAATTAACATGCTGACAGTCATCGAGGCAGTCAGTACCATAACCTAATTTTCTAATACTTGTATATTTTCTACGCATTCTTTTTTTTAAGTGAATTGTCACTTATTATTCTAAAGGAATGCAAACTAATTTGTCATATTAATGATTTAAAATTTTGGAATTAATGAGAGTTGTGTTCATTATTGTTTCCCAGAAATTACACACTTGGGGTTTAATTAAATTAATGAAGTGCTGTTCGTTTATTTGTACCCTGCTAAAGTACTGTTTCCATCTTTTCATCCCTGATAATGGATTCCATCTCAGTGAACTAAAGTCATGAAATGAAATGCATTTTAATTGGCTTCTTAATTCTGACTACTGAATTGCTAGAGAAATATATGAGTTCAAGAAAGAATTTGTTTAGAATGTGTGCATAGTCTCCCAAACCTTCAGGGTTTAAAAACAAAGACGCTTTCTAACTTTCTTAACACACCAATATTTCATTGTAGATTTTAATTTTATATTGTATCCAGTCCAACAATGTATTTATTCATTTAGAAAGACAGATAATATGCATAAACATATCTTTTACAAAATGCTTAAAAACATATCTCTCAAATTTTATGATTTACGGTTAGCCTTATGGTCTTTGGTTTTCAAATTAAGCCCTGCTCTTCCTAGATTTCCTGATGTTCCATATAAAGTCAGATTTTATGTTTGCATACCTTATTAAATAAATAAACTAAACCTATAGAAAGATTCAGTGCCACTAATTACATAGGGTCGAGTATATAAAGACTTTCCTTTGTGAAAAATAGTAAAGTACTTCTCTTTCTGACCTCTCTGTTGTGATTTTTAAAGGCCAGTGTTATGTTTTAATGCTCAGAGGATGAGAGGTGCTCTTAGAAATGAGTAAGCAAATTATTTCATTTTTATTTACACTTTGTTGACAGGGTTAACCCCATTTGTCTTGGCCTCTATATTCATACAGACTAGGGGAAATTTAACTAGGGCACCATAGAGCTTTCCCTAATCTTTTAAATAAGTGCTGTAGGGTCATTTACATCTATCTGAGCTACCATCAACCTGGGAAGGGGCATCATTGTATTGTCTTATCTGAAAAACTCTTTGTAGCTGGTAGGTGGCACCAGAAAGCTGCTACTACAGTTAGAGGAATTCCAAGATGGAGGAAAAGGAAGGAGAGGGAGATAAACACTGGTGTTAGTAAATCTGATAAGCTAGTCAGAGCCAAAGGAAGGAAGGGAAGCATGATGAAGTGACATAATGGAGAGAACATTACATGAGAAAGAAAATGAGAGATGGTTAACAGAGGTAACAGCTGGTGAAGGGACAACATTGCTTGTATTCTCAGCTGCTGGAGTTGCCACCAGTTGTAAGAGTTTAACTCTTCATCAAGGAAAGAACTTATGGAGATGCAGAAAGGCAAAGAAAAAGAGAAGAAGAAACTAAAAGAAGACAGAGACTTGCAGTTTCTCTAAAGCTACAGAGAAGACATTGGGTGGTAATAAAAAAGTAAAAACAATGACAGTGTGAACAGGTGTGCTATGGGCAGTATTGTTTTGCCACTAGGTATGACATTAAAGAAATAACAGCTTTAATTCATTTGAGAGCTGAACTTTTCTATGAAGTGTCATTTAAAAAAATAATTTTCTGGAAATAAATGATGACTAAGACTGAAAAAAGAAGTACACTAGCACCATGGAAACATTATTTATTTCATAGCTTCGGACTACTAAAAAGAAAAGGGTCTATATTATATGAACGAATGTTCATGTAAGCGAACGCTCTGAGCAAAACTCCCAGACATTGAGGTGCGTGTTGTGGGATCGCAGTACAGTAAAGATTGGAGTTTTTTCCCCTTTCCTCACTGTAGTGTGATCTTGGAGTTGGAATATATATTTAGGGGGGGGCTTATTGTTTTTGATGTCTGGGATTTTTGCTTTTTGATTTTGATTTAGGACTACTGAAATGGATGAGCAGGAATTTGTAGAATTTTTTTCTTTCCGTGTGTAATAAAGAGCATAATGTTAAAAATATGATGAAAAAATTGCATGGACTGGAGATTGGGAAGTGTGGGCAGCAATGGTTGTTCAGGATGGGAAATATCCATGTATTTCAAATACAGTTATTATGAATTGTAAAAGAGGATTTGATTGGCACTGGGACCAATCTAAAGCATGCTATTTCTTTGGGGATGAAAATTATTAAGTACAAGACTATAGCAAACAAACATATGGCCAGTGTGGAGAAGATGTATGGGAAAGGGGGATACTGAAGAAAAGGTTCATGATGTAAGAGATAGTTAGAGAAGAAATAACAGTTCAAAGTGAGGTTATTAATATAGCAAAAGAAAACAGATTTAGACTTTTACTAAGTGGAGAGGACAGAGAGGGAGAAATGAAGCCAGGAGAAGAGCAAGCACTAGATAATGAAAAATCAGTTGGTGGGAGGATAAGGGAAACAATTAAGATAGTTTCATAGACTAGGCTAACTGCCCTTCTGGGCAATTTAAGCTTAGCTAAGTACCCCATGTGAGAATCAAACCTTGTACATTTTGTCTGTAAGGTAACCACCCCAACCATTATGATAACTTTCCACATCTGGAAGTAAAGTACTTACTAAAAAGGAAAGGGAATGGAAGGATGTTTTGTGCTTGCTGGGTAACAGATGTAACAAAGATTAAAAAAGAAAAAGAACACAGGCAGAAAGAGTGAGGGGCATATTGTATTGTTAGGAGGAAATAAAACAAGCTCTAGAATAGGAATTCTTATAAACATGAAGAAATTAGAGTTCTAGATGTAATACTAGTAGTGTAAGGAGGAGTAGTGATGTGTGATACCATAATGAGATAAAAATGTATAAGATTAATAGTGATTTATGCTTATGCTAATGTGAGGAAGAAAAAATCAGGTGTTTGAAGAAATTAAAAATGTGTTAGTGACTATATCAGTAGCAATGATAGATGATTTAAACTGTAACCTGAAGAAAGAAAAAAAAAGAAAAAAGAACCCAAAAGATATTAAGATGTTAAAATAATTAATAAAATGTACAAACTTAAAAGCAGGAGAGAACAGAGAATGGCCGTATAAAAGGGGAATTTTTAAGACTAAAATTAATTATATGGTTTAGTTTAAAGGCATGAAAAATGCAACAGGGGAAAGCTACTCCAGTGGTATACAAAGATAAAGCCTGACAAGTTGCTTCTCAGGTGAGTGAAGGAGTGGTTGGGAGGAGGGTGGCAACATAGATGTCTCCTGGTGGATGCTGTGGACATCAGTGGGAGTAGGCATGGTAGAAAGAGGAGGCAGGGTGAAACTGGCTGAGCTGCCATAAAGGCGGCGTGATGCGTTGCAATGTCTCAAGTGCATGCCCACCACTCACACATAACAATGTTGTTGCAAGGGAGGGGGAGTGAGTAGGTCATACAAGAACCCCCCAGATGGAAGTGGAGACAACCAAGCCTCATGGATGATCCATGACCAGCCACAGCATACTGGTATATAGCTAGGGGTAAGGAGAGTGACTGATAGGCCCAAGTGGGCATGGGGTGCTGGGCAAGGAAGATGGCAGAAAGGGGACAAAAAATAAATAACGGGTAGTACAGATGACAGTGTTTTCAGATCATAGTGCAGTATGGGTTAGGATCGAAGAAGACAGTGAATAAGTAGGGAAAAGGGATAAAGAGATTAACTGCAGACTTTAAAAAGAAGGAAGAAATAAGAGAGAGAGAAATATTATGAAAAGATCATATGGCAGTGAGAACATTTGATAAAAAACATACACAATGGTGGTAGTGAATAAACAGAAATAGAAAAAATATTTATAAGTGCAGAGAAATAAAACAATATTCTGAAATATAACAGTTTAAAGAATTATGAGAACGAGATAGAAAAAGGAAATGGTAAAATAAGGGAAATAGAAAGACAGACATATGAAAAGAACAAGGAAAAGGTAAACATGATACAATATGCACAGACAATTTTTTCTCAATGGACAAAAAAGGGGGATTTCCCCTTATTTAGGAAAAGATGTAAAAAATGAGAGAAGAAAGGATAGAGGGGTTGGGAGGGTGGCTTAATGGCTAAGGTGTTTGCTTTACAAACACAAGGTGCAAGGTTTGAGTCTCACAAGGGATAATTGGCTACGCTTAAAATGGCTTGCAAGGGCAGTTAGCTTAGTACTAAACTATGGAACCTATGAATCTATGCTACATTTGATGGTAGAAGAGACGTAAAATAGAAACAATAAGATATTATGGAAGTGGTTGTAGAAAAAAAATATATGAAAAAGGTAAACAGATAGGCAAGAAGAATAGAAAGTGAGAAGAATATTGGAAAATAAGAAAAAAAAAAATAGAAACTTATATAAGAATAGAAGAAATAGAGAAGATGATAAAAGAAGGTAAGAATGAATCTGTGCTAGTAGTGGATACCACAAGATATGAGATGGAAAAGAAGTTTATTTTAAAATTTTAAATAAAAGGATGAAGGAAGGTATAATGGAAGATGATTTATATAGTTCATAGGAAGTACTAGGCTAGCTAGCCTTGTGGGAATCTTAAACCTAGCCAGTTTCTCTTTTGATGCCTGAACTGAGTGATAAAATTTGTATGGTAAAAGAAGGAAAGAAACATAAAAAAATAGGCCTACTACCCTAGGGAATACTCAATAAAAAATATTTAGGAAAATACTATAAAATGGATGGAGAAAATAATGGATGAGTTAGGGGAAAAAGGATTCTATCTGTAAAAATAAAGATATGTGAAAGAAGTGTTAATTATAGTGAAAAAAATAGTAAATATGATTTTAAAATAAAACAATGAATCAAGACTGATAGCTTGAGATATAGTTTAAGCCTTTGATAAACTGAGTCATGAAGCAGTCTGACAAATATTAGCAACATGTTGCATATGGAAACAAAAAATAAAGTAATAAAGAAATGCTATGAAAATTAATGGATATGGGTTATTATAAATGGATTGCTGGGAAAATAATTATGAAGAAAGGAGTAAAAGAAGGATGCCCAATGAGTATATGTTTATTTGTATCAATAATGAGTATAGTATAACAAATATGTCTGTGTGAATTGAGGGAGGCAAGATGGAAGATGGAAAGAAAAGTGATATTATCAATATGTATGACATGCACAGATGGTTAAGTTTTAATAATAAAAAGGGATGGATACGTGAGGTATTAAGGACAGAAAGGCTGTTTACAAAGATGGTTTGCAGTTAAATAAAATGAATTCTAAGGGACCTGGTCAGAGAAGTAATACATGGGAAGCTGCTGATTTGGCATAGTGGTATGTAATGCATAGGGTCCTGGGTTCAAGCATTGGCAATGAAATACATGGTGGTAACACAACATTTGGTTTGTATCAGCTCAGCAAGATCCTACCTAGGTGTCCTGCAGAGTCATGCAGCAGTAGAAGGAGAAAAGAGAGACTTTGGATTAATTACTTTTTTGGCTTGTTTCTTGCTAGTTATTGCTAATTCCACCTAAACGCTCAGTATCTAGCATTTATTGATACTTAAAAAGCTTATCTAAGCTGTTTACTGTACTTACTGTTTGCACTTTTAAAATCATTCTGTGAGCATTTAAACTGTTTTAACTGTGATAGGCTTCACACTCAAGTGCGATAGCCATTTTACTGTGCTTTAAATTGCTTATTTTGTTGCATTTGCCTTAACTTCTTGAAAAAAACAAACAACAATATATATCTACACTTGTTTCCTGCCTTTCTGAATCTAGTAGAGTCCAGTTTTCAGAGTTTACTGAATCCAGGGCTATATTGTAGTTTCTGTGTTGCCCATACCTTACTAGGATAGAAGGAAGTTTCTCTGTTCACAAGTGACAGTGGGGAGCTTTGAGCAGCCTATCTGTCCATGGAGGAGTGATTTTCAGCTCAGAAGTTGTAGTCTATTGACTATTTTGGGCTAATCTCTATCCCTTTCATCTTTCTGTTATAAAAACTCCATTTGCAAGTTTATTGCACTTGTATCAGCTCAGCAAGATCCTGCCTAGGTGTCCTGCAGAGTCCTATAGCAGCAGAAGGAGAAAAGAGAGACTTTGGATTGATTAAGTACTTTTTTGGCTTGTTTCTTGCTAGTTATTGCTAATTCCACGTAAATGCTCAGTTTCTAGAGTTTATTGATACTTAAAAAGCTTATTTCAGCTGTTTACTATACTTACTGTTTGCACTTTTAAAATCATTTCTGTGAGCATTTAAACTGTTTTAACTGTTGCAGGCTACACACTCAAGTGTGATAGCTATTTTACAGTGCTTTAAAGTGATTATTTTGTTGTATTTGCGTTAACATCTTGAAAAAAAGAGCCATATCTGCACTTGTTTCCCACCTTTCTGAAGCTAGTAGAATCCAGTTTTCAGAGTTTGCTGAATCCAGGGCTGTATCATAGTTTCTGTGTTGCCCATACCTTACTAGAATAGAAGGAAGTTTCTCTGTTCACCTGTGAGAGTGGGGAGCTTTGAGCAGCCTATCTGTCCTTGGAGGCGTGGTTTTCAGCTCAGAATTTGTAGTTTATCGACCATTTTGGGCTAATTTCTATCCCTTTCATCTTTCTGTCATAAAACCCGCATTTGCAAGTTTTTTGCATTGTATCAGCTAAGCAAGATCCTGCCTAGGTGTCCTGCAGAGGCCTGCAGCAGCAGAAGGAGAAAAGAGAGACTTTGGATTGAATAAATTCTTTTTTGGCTTGTTTCTTGCTAGTTATTGCTAATTCCACGTAAATGCTCAGTTTCTAGAGTTTATTGATACTTAAAAAGCTTATTTCAGCTGTTTACTATACTTACTGTTTGCACTTTTAAAATCATTTCTGTGAGCATTTAAACTGTTTTAACTGTTGCAGGCTACACACTCAAGTGTGATAGCTATTTTACAGTGCTTTAAAGTGATTATTTTGTTGTATTTGCGTTAACATCTTGAAAAAAAGAGCCATATCTACACTTGTTTCCCACCTTTCTGAAGCTAGTAGAATCCAGTTTTCAGAGTTTGCTGAATCCAGGGCTGTATCATAGTTTCTGTGTTGCCCATACCTTACTAGAATAGAAGGAAGTTTCTCTGTTCACCTGTGAGAGTGGGGAGCTTTGAGCAGCCTATCTGTCCTTGGAGGCGTGGTTTTCAGCTCAGAATTTGTAGTTTATCGACCATTTTGGGCTAATTTCTATCCCTTTCATCTTTCTGTCATAAAACCCGCATTTGCAAGTTTTTTGCATTGTATCAGCTAAGCAAGATCCTGCCTAGGTGTCCTGCAGAGGCCTGCAGCAGCAGAAGGAGAAAAGAGAGACTTTGGATTGAATAAATTCTTTTTTGGCTTGTTTCTTGCTAGTTATTGCTAATTCCACGTAAATGCTCAGTTTCTAGAGTTTATTGATACTTAAAAAGCTTATTTCAGCTGTTTACTATACTTACTGTTTGCACTTTTAAAATCATTTCTGTGAGCATTTAAACTGTTTTAACTGTTGCAGGCTACACACTCAAGTGTGATAGCTATTTTACAGTGCTTTAAAGTGATTATTTTGTTGTATTTGCGTTAACGTCTTGAAAAAAAGAGCCATATCTACACTTGTTTCCCACCTTTCTGAAGCTAGTAGAATCCAGTTTTCAGAGTTTGCTGAATCCAGGGCTGTATTATAGTTTCTGTGTTGCCCATACCTTACTAGAATAGAAGGAAGTTTCTCTGTTCACCTGTGAGAGTGGGGAGCTTTGAGCAGCCTATCTGTCCTTGGAGGCGTGGTTTTCAGCTCAGAATTTGTAGTTTATCGACCATTTTGGGCTAATTTCTATCCCTTTCATCTTTCTGTCATAAAACCCGCATTTGCAAGTTTTTGCATTGTATCAGCTAAGCAAGATCCTGCCTAGGTGTCCTGCAGAGGCCTGCAGCAGCAGAAGGAGAAAAGAGAGACTTTGGATTGAATAAATTCTTTTTTGGCTTGTTTCTTGCTAGTTATTGCTAATTCCACCTAAACGCTTGGTTTCTAGAATTTATTGATACTTAAAAAGTTTATTCCAGCTGTTCACTGTCCTTACTGTTTGCACTTTTAAAATCATTTCTGTGAGCATTTAAACTGTTTTAACTGTTGTAGACTACAATCTCAAGTGTGGTAGCCATTTTACTGTGCTTTAAATTGCTCATTTTGTTGCATTTGCCTTAAGTTTTTGAAAAAAAAAAATATATATATATATATATATCTACACTTGTTTCCCACCTTTCTGAAGGTAGTAGTGTCCAGTTTTCAGAGTTTGCTGAATCCAGGGCTGTATAGTAGTTTATGTGTTGCCCATACTTTACCGGGATAGAAGGAAGTTTGTCTGTTCACCAGTGAGAGTGGGGAGGTTTGAGCAGCCTATCTGTCCCTGAGGAGTGTTTTTCAGCTCAGAATTTGTAGTTTATTGACTATTTTGGGCTAATTTATATCCCCTTCATCTTTCTGTTATAAAAACCTTATTTGTGCAGTTTTGCACACCTCGCAGTGCCGGTTAGCTAGGGTTAACTATCCCCGGCTCCACAAAGTCTGCCCTTCAGTTTTTCCCTTATAACTAGTCAGTCTTTCAGCCTAAGCACTCAGACCCACCTCTTCTAGCACAGCACTTGTTCTAAATCTGCTGTAGCACTAAATATCCCCTAGCACTCAACCCCTCACTTGCCAGGAGGAAAAAGTCTATATTCTTCCCCACTTAACAAAAGAAAACAGTCTTTAGTACTTACTCAGGCTTGTGCAAAGGACAGCTCCTGGTGTACTCTCCAGTCTACCTGATGGACCTGGGCATCTTGAGGCAATGTTACAACTGCCTCATGTACACAGACAACCCTCTCCTCCTACCATCAACCACTAATACCTGTGAGAGATGCACTTATACAGCCAATCTAGAGGCAAAGCTATGTCCTACCAAGACTGGAACAGACAGTCAAGAAGAGAAGGTAAAAACTAAAAGCACCCCACTCACTTCACATAGACCTTCTAAACTAACACCTCCAAAAACCCACACATAGAAACACCAAGACATATATGGAGGCTATGAATAATAATCAAAATCTGCCTAGGTGTCCTGCAGAGTCCTATAGCAGCAGAAGGAGAAAAGAGAGACTTTGGATTGATTAAGTACTTTTTTGGCTTGTTTCTTGCTAGTTATTGCTAATTCCACGTAAATGCTCAGTTTCTAGAGTTTATTGATACTTAAAAAGCTTATTTCAGCTGTTTACTATACTTACTGTTTGCACTTTTAAAATCATTTCTGTGAGCATTTAAACTGTTTTAACTGTTGCAGGCTACACACTCAAGTGTGATAGCTATTTTACAGTGCTTTAAAGTGATTATTTTGTTGTATTTGCGTTAACATCTTGAAAAAAAGAGCCATATCTGCACTTGTTTCCCACCTTTCTGAAGCTAGTAGAATCCAGTTTTCAGAGTTTGCTGAATCCAGGGCTGTATCATAGTTTCTGTGTTGCCCATACCTTACTAGAATAGAAGGAAGTTTCTCTGTTCACCTGTGAGAGTGGGGAGCTTTGAGCAGCCTATCTGTCCTTGGAGGCGTGGTTTTCATACACAATGGTGGTAGTGAATAAACAGAAATAGAAAAAATATTTATAAGTGCAGAGAAATAAAACAATATTCTGAAATATAACAGTTTAAAGAATTATGAGAACGAGATAGAAAAAGGAAATGGTAAAATAAGGGAAATAGAAAGACAGACATATGAAAAGAACAAGGAAAAGGTAAACATGATACAATATGCACAGACAATTTTTTCTCAATGGACAAAAAAGGGGGATTTCCCCTTATTTAGGAAAAGATGTAAAAAATGAGAGAAGAAAGGATAGAGGGGTTGGGAGGGTGGCTTAATGGCTAAGGTGTTTGCTTTACAAACACAAGGTGCAAGGTTTGAGTCTCACAAGGGATAATTGGCTACGCTTAAAATGGCTTGCAAGGGCAGTTAGCTTAGTACTAAACTATGGAACCTATGAATCTATGCTACATTTGATGGTAGAAGAGACTTTGAGCTTTGAGCAGCCTATCTGTCCATGGAGGAGTGATTTTCAGCTCAGAAGTTGTAGTCTATTGACTATTTTGGGCTAATCTCTATCCCTTTCATCTTTCTGTTATAAAAACTCCATTTGCAAGTTTATTGCACTTGTATCAGCTCAGCAAGATCCTGCCTAGGTGTCCTGCAGAGTCCTATAGCAGCAGAAGGAGAAAAGAGAGACTTTGGATTGATTAAGTACTTTTTTGGCTTGTTTCTTGCTAGTTATTGCTAATTCCACGTAAATGCTCAGTTTCTAGAGTTTATTGATACTTAAAAAGCTTATTTCAGCTGTTTACTATACTTACTGTTTGCACTTTTAAAATCATTTCTGTGAGCATTTAAACTGTTTTAACTGTTGCAGGCTACACACTCAAGTGTGATAGCTATTTTACAGTGCTTTAAAGTGATTATTTTGTTGTATTTGCGTTAACATCTTGAAAAAAAGAGCCATATCTGCACTTGTTTCCCACCTTTCTGAAGCTAGTAGAATCCAGTTTTCAGAGTTTGCTGAATCCAGGGCTGTATCATAGTTTCTGTGTTGCCCATACCTTACTAGAATAGAAGGAAGTTTCTCTGTTCACCTGTGAGAGTGGGGAGCTTTGAGCAGCCTATCTGTCCTTGGAGGCGTGGTTTTCAGCTCAGAATTTGTAGTTTATCGACCATTTTGGGCTAATTTCTATCCCTTTCATCTTTCTGTCATAAAACCCGCATTTGCAAGTTTTTTGCATTGTATCAGCTAAGCAAGATCCTGCCTAGGTGTCCTGCAGAGGCCTGCAGCAGCAGAAGGAGAAAAGAGAGACTTTGGATTGAATAAATTCTTTTTTGGCTTGTTTCTTGCTAGTTATTGCTAATTCCACGTAAATGCTCAGTTTCTAGAGTTTATTGATACTTAAAAAGCTTATTTCAGCTGTTTACTATACTTACTGTTTGCACTTTTAAAATCATTTCTGTGAGCATTTAAACTGTTTTAACTGTTGCAGGCTACACACTCAAGTGTGATAGCTATTTTACAGTGCTTTAAAGTGATTATTTTGTTGTATTTGCGTTAACATCTTGAAAAAGAGCCATATCTACACTTGTTTCCCACCTTTCTGAAGCTAGTAGAATCCAGTTTTCAGAGTTTGCTGAATCCAGGGCTGTATCATAGTTTCTGTGTTGCCCATACCTTACTAGAATAGAAGGAAGTTTCTCTGTTCACCTGTGAGAGTGGGGAGCTTTGAGCAGCCTATCTGTCCTTGGAGGCGTGGTTTTCAGCTCAGAATTTGTAGTTTATCGACCATTTTGGGCTAATTTCTATCCCTTTCATCTTTCTGTCATAAAACCCGCATTTGCAAGTTTTTTGCATTGTATCAGCTAAGCAAGATCCTGCCTAGGTGTCCTGCAGAGGCCTGCAGCAGCAGAAGGAGAAAAGAGAGACTTTGGATTGAATAAATTCTTTTTTGGCTTGTTTCTTGCTAGTTATTGCTAATTCCACGTAAATGCTCAGTTTCTAGAGTTTATTGATACTTAAAAGCTTATTTCAGCTGTTTACTATACTTACTGTTTGCACTTTTAAAATCATTTCTGTGAGCATTTAAACTGTTTTAACTGTTGCAGGCTACACACTCAAGTGTGATAGCTATTTTACAGTGCTTTAAAGTGATTATTTTGTTGTATTTGCGTTAACGTCTTGAAAAAAAGAGCCATATCTACACTTGTTTCCCACCTTTCTGAAGCTAGTAGAATCCAGTTTTCAGAGTTTGCTGAATCCAGGGCTGTATTATAGTTTCTGTGTTGCCCATACCTTACTAGAATAGAAGGAAGTTTCTCTGTTCACCTGTGAGAGTGGGGAGCTTTGAGCAGCCTATCTGTCCTTGGAGGCGTGGTTTTCAGCTCAGAATTTGTAGTTTATCGACCATTTTGGGCTAATTTCTATCCCTTTCATCTTTCTGTCATAAAACCCGCATTTGCAAGTTTTTTGCATTGTATCAGCTAAGCAAGATCCTGCCTAGGTGTCCTGCAGAGGCCTGCAGCAGCAGAAGGAGAAAAGAGAGACTTTGGATTGAATAAATTCTTTTTTGGCTTGTTTCTTGCTAGTTATTGCTAATTCCACCTAAACGCTTGGTTTCTAGAATTTATTGATACTTAAAAAGTTTATTCCAGCTGTTCACTGTCCTTACTGTTTGCACTTTTAAAATCATTTCTGTGAGCATTTAAACTGTTTTAACTGTTGTAGACTACAATCTCAAGTGTGGTAGCCATTTTACTGTGCTTTAAATTGCTCATTTTGTTGCATTTGCCTTAAGTTTTTGAAAAAAAAAAAATATATATATATATATATCTACACTTGTTTCCCACCTTTCTGAAGGTAGTAGTGTCCAGTTTTCAGAGTTTGCTGAATCCAGGGCTGTATAGTAGTTTATGTGTTGCCCATACTTTACCGGGATAGAAGGAAGTTTGTCTGTTCACCAGTGAGAGTGGGGAGGTTTGAGCAGCCTATCTGTCCCTGAGGAGTGTTTTTCAGCTCAGAATTTGTAGTTTATTGACTATTTTGGGCTAATTTATATCCCCTTCATCTTTCTGTTATAAAAACCTTATTTGTGCACTTTTGCACACCTCGCAGTGCCGGTTAGCTAGGGTTAACTATCCCCGGCTCCACAAAGTCTGCCCTTCAGTTTTTCCCTTATAACTAGTCAGTCTTTCAGCCTAAGCACTCAGACCCACCTCTTCTAGCACAGCACTTGTTCTAAATCTGCTGTAGCACTAAATATCCCCTAGCACTCAACCCCTCACTTGCCAGGAGGAAAAAGTCTATATTCTTCCCCACTTAACAAAAGAAAACAGTCTTTAGTACTTACTCAGGCTTGTGCAAAGGACAGCTCCTGGTGTACTCTCCAGTCTACCTGATGGACCTGGGCATCTTGAGGCAATGTTACAACTGCCTCATGTACACAGACAACCCTCTCCTCCTACCATCAACCACTAATACCTGTGAGAGATGCACTTATACAGCCAATCTAGAGGCAAAGCTATGTCCTACCAAGACTGGAACAGACAGTCAAGAAGAGAAGGTAAAAACTAAAAGCACCCCACTCACTTCACATAGACCTTCTAAACTAACACCTCCAAAAACCCACACATAGAAACACCAAGACATATATGGAGGCTATGAATAATAATCAAAATCTGCCTAGGCAACAGAGACCTTCAAAGCAGATACACAAGCAACCTCGTCCCATCAATACATCCCAAACAACACATAGCCCACAAACTCGGTGTGGCACACAACCACAGCCCATAAGGCAAAACAAAGTACCCAACACACTAGTTATAGGTGACTCTATAGTCAGGCACACTGACATCCCTCTCACCAGGCTGGACAAAGAAAAGGTTACTGTCAGCTTTTGTCAGGTGCCAGAATCCGCCACACAACACATGCATTCAGGTCACTACAAAGCAAGTACAAATATGACTCTGTCATTGTCCATGTTGGTGTGAATGACCTGAGACATACCTCCCTGGAGTACATGAAAAGGGACATGGAATAGCTCTCCGGTCTTGTAGCCCAGGCAGGTATGACGCTAGCCCTGAGTAGCATCCTGCCTTCACCAAGAATGATACCACAGTGCAAGGATAAAATGATCAACTTCAACAATTGGCTAAGCTTCTGGTGTCATTCAAAGGGGATCCAGTATCTGTCTGCTTGGGATGACATGCTTGACAGGCCATGATGCTTCGCCAAAGATGGCCTGCACCTGTCACCCCTGGGATTCTGGATATTGGCCAAGGCTCTTGCCGCCCCCATAGTGTCCTTTTTAGGCAAGGCTCAAAAGACAAACCCACCACCATAAGAACTACAAGTGACAAAAAACTGAGGCCAATGCCGCTCAATGATAGGAGTCTAAACCTCAAAATGCACTCGCTAGAGGCACACCTCAAAATCAAGAACATCGATATCTGTGTAGTGACTTGAGACCTGGTTCAAGGCTCCTGAGAGCACCCAAGCATTACCAGGCTGTAGTTCATACCACACATTTCGGCCACAAAACCCAGACCGAAACACTAAGGGCTGAGGTGTGTCTGTATTCATCAAGGATACCCACACATCCAGGCTAGTTGCACAACACAATGCTCTGACATCATCCAAATGCAACTAACCCTGGGCAAAAATGCATTCCAAATTGTAGCTTGTTATAGATCCCCCACCATGACCCAGGACCCACACTCCTCGTTTCTGCAGACATTGGAAAAAATGAGGTTCCAACCAAATACCCTAATAATGGGTGATTTCAATTACACTAACATAAACTGGGAAAACTACTCTTGTACTAATCCACTTGCTCAATGATTCCTGAAATTTATAAACTCTAATGCCATGTATCAACTTGTCAACACCCCCACCATGGGCAACAATATTCTGGACCTGGTCATTACCAACATGGTAGACCGGTGCACAATGCCCGAGATCAACTCCTTGATGGTTAGATCAGACCATAAACTAATCACCCTAGATATCCACATCCCGACCCCACCCCCACACAAGGAAACCATTGTAAAAAATTTCTCCAAAGCAAACTTCATGCTATTCAGAACAGTGGTAGCTAACTTCGCGATACCCCCTCAGATGGATAATACAGTCATGACTGCTGAATCCTACACAAATGCACTCTACAATCAGCTGCATGAGTGCATGGATTGTGCTATCCCTAACAAAACCAAGACACTATCCTCCAAAAAAAGGAAGCCAATCTGGTGTCCCCCTGCCATTAACAAACTGTACAACAGAAGGAAGAAACTGCTGCAAAAGGGAGTAAAAACCCATGAATAGAGGAACTCCCTAACGGGCCTCAGTAAGAAGCTAAGGTTCCTCATAAAATTCTCCAAAGCAAATTTTGAAAGAAAAATTGTCATGGACTCCAAAGACAACCACAAGGCATTCTTTATCTATGTCAAGAATCTCCATGGCAACACCCAGATCTGTGCTGAGTGACAGCAGAAAGGCACAAAATATACAAAGCCAACTGATATTGCCAACATCTTGGCAGATAGGTTCAGTGCTAACTTTACTCCCGTCTCACCTACCAAAGGGCCTATAACTATACCAAATGATTGTAGGGCCCCATTAATCATAAACAGGCAGGTAAAAATGGCACTCTGTAAAGCCAAAAACACAGTGTCCATGGGACCAGACAACATCCCAGGCTGCATCTTACACAAACTCCAAAATGAATTAGCCCTCCACCTAAATTCCATGTTCAATCACAGCCTCACCACAGGCCATGTGCCCACTGAATGGTGCGCAGGAACAGTTATCCAACTCCACAAAAAGAGGAGCCACCATAGACCCCAGGAACTATCGACCTATTAGTCTGACAAGCCTGGTCTGCAAGGCCATGGAGCGTATCATCATGGAACTCATAAACAAAGACATTGGTAACCTCCAAACTTTGGATGCTACCCAATTCCGATTTGTAAAGGGTAGATCATGTCTCCTAAACCTGGTAGACTTCTTTGAAACAGTTACCAAGGCCATAGACAAGGGCAAGGTGGTCCACACAGCCTACCTGGACCTCGCTAAAGGCTTCGATACTATCCCTCATTCAGGAATCATAGATAAACTCACCAACCATAACATAAACCCTTACTTCACAAGATGAGTGGTCAACTGGTTCACGGACAGAACACACACAGTGAGAGTTGCAGTCCCCAGATCAGACTCCAAACCAGTGACAAGCGGAGTGCCCCAGGGTTCAGTCTTGGGACCTCTCCTGTTTGGTATATACTTCTCCGAAGTGCAAGTGAACACTGAGGGTCTATGGCTAACCAAGTTTGCAAATGACTGCAAACTGGGTGCCATAATTGATTCCCCTGCCGATGTAGACATCCTGCAAAAGGGCCTCACCGAGACAGATACCTGGTGCCAAAACCATGGCCTCAAGCTAAATGCCAAAATGTGCATTGTCATCCCCATTGGTAAAAACACGGTACCCATGAATTACCAAATAGTGGGACGTTCACGTAACACAGAATGTGTGATAAGAGACCTTGGGACCCAAATGGATAGTAACCTCTCCTTTTATAATCACATTGCCACAGTGGTCAGAAAATCTTTCTAAGTGCCCACCTAATCACAAAAGGGTTCATATCCAGAAAAAGGAAGTAATTGTCCCCCTCTACTCATCACTTATCAGACCCCTTATTGAGTACAATGCCCCATTTTGGGATGTACCTCACAAGACAACTACAACAACTGGAGAGGCCCCAAAAGTACCTCACCAAAAGGATGGCTGGCCTCAAACAGTTGAACTATGCCAACCGGATCAAGAAACTCCAACTCTACTTGGTCGCATACCACTTACTCCGAGGAGATTTCTGTCTGACTTACAAAGCTATGTCAAACCCAGAATTCATGGACATGCTCCACTTAAAGAAATCCCAATCTCCCAAGCTACACGCTCTAGAGACCTAAACCTCACCGCATCAATAAATAGGACATGCTAGAGGGATAGATTCTTGACCCTGAGACTTCCAGTGCTCTGGAACAAAATTCACATCCACATCAAGCAGAGCTCATCATTACCACTCTTCAAGAAAAACCTTGATGAGTGGATGAGTAATAGGAAATTCACCCCTGGGATCACGTATGTGTCTCTGCTCAATAGAGAGGCAGGAATTTAATTTACATGGGTGGCGAAAGTCAGGCTAGGCTTACTTATGTCCTCGGGCTGATAGCCTAGTACCTACCTATGAACCTATGAACATATGTTTCACAAGAATGCACATAAGGATTTATAGCGTAAAACTGGGAGATTGGGAAAGTGTAGTAAGTCAATGGATAGATATACTGGAACAAATAAAAACAAATTGTTGGCTTGGTGATGAAGATTTTATTTATCATTTCAGAAACAGCCTTATGTTGATTACTTGCATACTAGGAGAAATAACATATCTTGGGAAATATATTTGTTTCCCAATCAAATAAAAAAAATAAACTTTTTAGAGATTTTTTTTAGTTCCATTTGGGACTTGTGGCTGAATCTGATAAAAGCAGGGAAAGTTATAATAAAAAGCATAAGCTGGTTTGAATTTCAAAATATAACAGTCAGCTGTAAAAAATTCTTCTTCTTCTGTCAATCAGCTCATCTCCAAGCAACAAGGAACATTCCAATGACATTGCTCACTGCTCAGCTGATTCTCCACAGTTTGTGCTTTAGAACGCCCTTCTCAAACATGTGCAGTTAGAATTGTATCAAAGCAGTGACAGACTATTTAAGCATTCTGTTTAAACAGGGAAAGGTTCAACACTTTAAACGTACTTACATTTTCACTAATAGGCATGCTGGCATACAATACAAGTTAATCTAAGAATATGCACAAATCTCTTGCCAGACATGCTAACACAGATGACAGTGTTTTCAGTTTCTTCACATTTCTCCCCTTCTTATGACTCAAGCATGTTTTTTCAAGTGACTCTTGAAAACCAGCACTTGAGAAAAATGGGTCTACCTGGGAATATTAACCTGCTCCTTTCCTGGATAATCCATCCGCATTGGCTTTATTAACCCCACTGCGATGTTGTATGGTCATATCATGGGCTTGCAATTCTACACTCCAACTCAGTAACATGGCATTCTGCTTACTGACTCTGTTAAGCCACGTTAGATGATTATTATCTCTGAGTACAGTGAATTTTCTCCCACAAAGTTAGGGCTGCAGCTTTTGCAATGCCCACACTATGGCCAAACACTCTTTTTCCACAGCTGCATAACACTGTTCTCTAGGTTGGAGTCTACCATTCAGATAAACTACTGGGTGCTCTTCCCCTATTTCAGAAACTTGGCTGAGCACAGGCCCCACCCCATAATTCGAAGCAACTACCTGTACAATAAATTCTTTACTGTAATCTGGGCTGGCTAACACAGAGGGTCCTCCCAAAATCTCTCTAATTTTTTGGAATGCCTGTTCACAATCTGTAGTCCACATTTCTTTGTCCATTTTGTTTTTCTTCCTAGTTAGGTCAGTAAGCAGTGCTGCTATAGTACTGTAATTGGGCAAATGCTCTCATTTGTTTCTTAGTAATAGGAACAGACTTGCATAGCTTCCACCTTGACAGATTCTAGCCTAATTTTACGACTTCCCACTCTGTGTCCTAAGTAAGTGACCTCTGCCATACTCACTTGACACTTACTGGGTTTAATGGTTAATCCTGCCCTACTTATCTATCCAAGACCTCCTTCACATGTTGGAGATGTTCCTGCTAGGAGTGGCTGTAAATAGCAACATCATCCAAGTATGCTAGAGCATATTCCACTGCTCCTACTAGGATACAGACTACCAGCCTCTGGAATGTTGCTGGGGCATTTTTCATTCCAAAAGGCATCCTAGTAAATTCATACAATCCACAAGGGATTGCAAAGACTGACCGTTCTATAGCAGCAGAACAAGGGTACCTGCCAGTACCCCATAAGTGAAATCAATAGTAGTCTGATACCTAGCCCAACCCAGCTGTTCTAGGGGTTTGTCTGTCCTTGGCATGGGGTATGCATCTGACTCTGTGCAACTATTTCATTTCCAGTAGTTTACACAGAATCTCACACTACCATCCTTCTTTGGCACTAACACTACTGGGCAAGCCCAAGGACTGTTAGACTTTTGAATTACCCCACTTCTATCATTTCCCTTATTTCTTCTTTCAGAGTCTGCTTCACTCTCTCAGGTACTCTATAAGTAACCTGCTTAATAGGTATTTGGAGTCCTGTGTCCACATGGTGCTGTACCATGTCAGTACATCCAGGTTTCCCTGTGAACATATCCCCAAATTCCTGCAATACCATTTTTATCTCTCAGACATGAATAGGAGTTAACTGCGGTGATAAAGTGATCTCTTCCTCAGAGGTGTCAATCCTAGCCTCACCCAAAAGATGGTTAACATATCCCTTTCAGAATCTTCCTGCCATCTACTATGAATGCTAGAGCCTCCTTGTCATGATAAGGTTTCATCATATTCATGTGGTACATTTTATGCCCGTGTCTCCTACCTACAAAATTTACCATGTAGTTCACATCATTGATTTTCATCACCACCTCAAAGGATCTCTCCCAAGCTTCTTGTAACTTATATCTAACAGGAACAAGTACCATCACCTTCTGTCCCTCAGCATACTCTCCAGCCTTAGCATTCCTGTCATACCACACCTTCTTTTGTTGTTGAGCAACTGCTAGGTTCTCTTGAGCTAAACCCATTAACTCCTTAAGTCTTGTCTGAAAGCTGAGAACATAAGCCACAACAGACTCTTTGTGAGATTCACTCTCACCTTCCCACTCATCTCAAATTAAATCTAAAGGCCTCCTCACCCTATACCTGTATAACAACTCAAAGGGTGAAAAACCTGTAGATTCCTGTGGTACTTCCCTGTATGCAAATAACAGATGTGGCAAATACATGTCCCACTCCATTTTAAACTAGTCTGCAAATACCTGGAGCATACTCATTAATTTAGTTTTAACCTTTCCTCAAGGCCATTAGGCTCGGGATGGTAGGGAGTGATCTTTAGATATTTTATCCCAAGATGCTTCCACAGATAAGTCAGCAGGTCTGACATGAAGTTGGCACCTTGGTCAGTCAATATTTCCCATGGAAAATCTACTCTGTTGAAGATGTCTATCAAAGCATTTGCCACTTTCTCTGTCTCAGTAGATGACAGACCCACCACCTCAGGATATCTGGTAACATAGTCTACTACCACCAAGATGTATTTCTTTTCTGTAGAAGTTAGAGTACTCCGGGGCCCCAGAATATACAAGGTCACTCTCTGAAGTGGCTCTTCGATAAAAGGCAAAGGCATTAATGAAGCTTTAGCCTTGTCTCCTGCTTTATCAACTTTTTGGCACTGTTCACTGGTTCTACAGTATCCTACCACATCCCTCGCAATCCCAGGCCAGTAAAAAATTTGCATACTATGTCTCTTAGTACGTCTTATGCCTATATGACTAGAGAAAGAAATGTCATGGCTATCGCTAAAAGTGGCAGATGGTAAGCTCTTGGCATTACCAACTGCTATATCACTTCTCCTTCTAGCCCATCTCTGAGATTCCATTCTCTATACAACAATCCTTTGTTCCAGTGTACAGACTCCCCTTTTCCTTGATCCTGAGGTGCCTCCTTAGCCATCTCCCTCATGTTTTGTAAGGTAGGATCCATAAGTTGGCCTGTCTCAACTCTACCTTTGTGACCTTCCCTAGTTGCATTTTCACAGCAAGCCTAGTCACTTTCAACAGCTGTGCCATGCTGTCAATCTGGGTACCACCACTCACCTCCTTCCATGCAGTTACCATGTCCAAGGGAACATCAGTATCCACCAGCAGCTGTGGCTCACATTCAGAATTGCTGCTGCTACCAGACAGCACCTTCTCTCAAACAGCCACCACACCAGTCCCAGATTCAGGTATGTGATCTTTCTGGGTCTCTCACAGACAACTGGACCTACATGCCTTTCTCCAAGCCTGATTGTGTGTCACTGCATGTACACAAAGTGCTGCATCATCAAAGTCATTCCCTATCAGGACATCTGCATCGATATCCTCAAACACACCTACTTGCTTGCTTCCTTTTCTACCCTCCCAGTCAAGATGAACCCTAGCCAAAGCTATTTGTATCAGGGTCCCTCCCAATGCTCTGACTGATGTGGACTGTCCAAGCAAGTACCTCTGTTCTCTAACCACTGCAGGTTTTACAATGGTTATATCCAAAGCTGTGTCCCTCTTACCAGTTACCTGTTTACCATCTACTAAGATTGGATATACATTTTGGTGATAATTTGGGACCCCAGATGTTTCTAAACTGGCAGTTTGTCATCACCACTTGCAAGTTCCCTCACCTTCTGTTTCTCCCATTGCCTCGATGGACATTTGACTGCTATGTGTCCCCTCTGGTTACACTTGAAACATCTAATCACTAACTATGCACTTGGATTAGTAGTTTCCTCACTACTGGTGTACTCTGTTGGAGTGGTTTAGACTGACCCCGATGGGTTCCCTTATTTCCATGTACAGCACTGGGTATCCCACTCCTATGCAGCGGTGCTCTGCTTGCCAAGTAGAGATCCATTTTTTCTCCCCAACTCTTCTGCAGAGTTGCAGTCATGGTCTGCTAACCAGGCTTTCATGTCATCAGGCAAAGTACTAATGGCTTGTTCCCTCACCAAAAGGTCTGCCAGTCCCTTAAAAGTGGTGACTTGACACCCACTCACCTATCTGTGAAAGTACATAAGTCAGCAATATATTCACATACACTTTCATCTGCCTTGCGTCTGTGTTCACGAAACGTTTTCCTATAAGCTTCAGGTGTAAGTTTGCAACATTCAAGCATGCAACATTTCATTTTATCATAATTCAAACAATCTACATCATTTAACTTTGCTACAGCCTGAACAGCTTTACCATGGAGTAAAGCAGTCAGGAGCCAAATCGAGAGCTCACGGTCAACATCATATTATCTACATACCCTCTCAAAAATATGAATAAAACTATCAAAGTCATCTCCATTCCTGTACTGAGGAAAAAGGTTACTGACCTTTTCAGCTTCTGGAGTCTGGTTATTCCCTTCCCCATTACTTCCATGACCCATTCAAAGGGCTAGAAGCTCCATTTTATGCTGGTGCTGTCTGTCATTGCCCTCACCTTCTAAAAGTCTCAGCCTCTCTTTGGTCTCCAGCCGTTTGATCTCCAATTCATATTGACACTGTTTCTCCACAGCCACCAGTTCATATTGGCCCTGTTTTTCCCTTTCCTCAGCCTCCATGCATTGCATTCTCTCCCTTTCATCAGCGTCCAGGCATTGGGCTTGCAGGCGCAGTCTCTCCAACTCCAGACAGATTCTCAGGTCCTCTGAAGGAAATGTACACTGTCTCATCTTGGCAGGCTGTGCATCACCAACACCAAACCGGATATCCTCCAACTGGCTTGTCTGAGCTGTCACTGCAACCAAGTCTGAAATCATTGCTTCCTTGGTCAGGCTGGCATGCACCAGTCCTCGAGCTTCACACTCCTTAGCCAAATGGACCTTTGTCAGCTTGCTAAAATCTTCTGCTGACATCCTTGCTTGCTATCCCTGACTATATAACTAAAAATAAATAAAATCGCGAACTACAAAAACTCATAATATGTAATATAGTGTCCAAATTAAAAAATAAAAAAATTAATTACCACGTCAAATTCCAAGCAAAATGGATGTATATTGAAACACAATTCCCATTAAGACTTAGCACTTTTGCCTGTTTCATACAAGCATCATCAGTCATTGTTCTTGGCATTAAGCCTACTCCTTAATATAGTAACAAGACTCCAATCACAACTAAGTAATTAAAAACAATCACTTTTATAGAAACATTCCACAGGCTGCCTACCAACAGACTTATAAGAATTAACCAGTTGTACAAAGACTAATACAGTCACATCATTAAAATACTCACAGTACACAGAAACACAAAAAAAGAATATAAAATACTCACAGTACACAGAAACACAAAAAAAGAATAAAATAATAAAAAAATAATAGTAATACATATGGAACACTAAATGAGATCCATGTTGCCCTTAGTTTCAATACACTGGCCATGGAACAGTTGTCATTAATGCCTGGGAAAACTGTGGCATTTAATCTTAGTTGCCATAGTGTCTCCCTAACCTGAAGTGTAGTTTTCTCATCACCCCCCCCCCGTCATTGTGTTTAACCCTATCAATGACAAAGAAGAAACATTTATTAAAATTATCACATATTTTACTTCAACAATATAATGCATTAGTGTTTTTTTCTATTTCTCATGTCTCTGCCATTCTATCCCATAATCTGCGGGTGTTTTTTTCCTAAATAGAATGCAAGGCAAGTACCACACAGCAATGTACACCACCATTATTGTGTTGCAGTTAGCCCATCCTGGACATTGTATTGTCCTACCATGACCTTCAATGTTCACATATTGGCCTTCATGTATAAATCTACAGAATCTACACAAAAAACATTTACTCATCTGGGAGTAATACAATTTGTTGGAAACATCTTTATTCCTTTCCAAAATTTATTTGAAATTCCTCCCTCTACTGTAGGTTACCATAGGGTGCTCAACTAACTTGCTTTTCAATTCACTACAGATGATTGCATTCCAGCAGTTATTAATAAGCATTTTTAATGCCTCAGAATTCTTAATAAAGGGCAGGTCCAATATTTTATTTTGTGATGCAATTTGACATGCATTCATTTTCGTGTCTATATTCATTAATAAAATTGGGGTGTACATATCCTTTCATTTTCTATGGATTTTATTTCTGATCTTAATTAATAACCTAATTAAATAGCCCCTATTCTAAAAAAGTCAAATCAACTTGGACAGTTCTATGTCAAACAAGTGGACGCCACTCACTACTCTCGAAAAGAAATCTGTCCCTTCACAACCCCTTTCTTGTGGTGAAAGGAGTAGCAGCTATCAGAATGTAGGTGCATATTGGAGGAAGTTTCCTTCCTATAAATACTGGAACATAATTCCCGCATCTGGGTATGCTTATATAACATTAAATCTAAATAATGAATTTCATTCAGGCCAACATAAGTAAATCTTAAGAAATCAGTTGTGCCCATTAGGTACAATGCAAAATCATTAATTGATTCCTTCTTGCCACACCACAAAGTAAGGATATTATCAAGGAAACACACCCATAGGACAACATCCTTCATATTGATAGAATCAAATATAAATTTCCTTTTCCATTTGGCAAGAACTGAGTTGGCATATATGGGGGCACACCTTTCCCCCGTTGCCACTCCAGATTTCTGTCTAAAATATTCGCCCTCAAAATACAAAAAATTGTTTAAAACTGTCTCCATCATCTCAAGAAGTAAATTTCTCTTAGCGTTATGAACGCCATCAACATTTAATAACTTATACCAAAGTATTCCAGACCGATGTCATCCGGAATAACCATAAATAGGTTAATCACATCAATTGTAATAAACATATATTCATCCATAATTAACTTATCCCTAAGCAACTTCAAGCATTGACAGGAGTCCTTCAGAATATATGGTTTGTTAGTTAGTGCCTTCTTAGTACACACATCAATATAGGAGGCTAATGGTTCCATCTTGGAGTTCTTAGAAGCAACACTTGGTTTAAATGGGGGGGTTGTTGGTGTTTTTATGAATTTTTGGGATTTAAATATAGTGGGAATCACTGGAAAATCTGCGGTTAAGTAATCTAATTTACCTGCATCCAGCACATCCTGGCAAAATCAGTCATACAACTACCAGTCAATTCTGGTGTAAGCCATGTTAACTTCATTTAAAGACACTCTTTCATACACATTGCTGTCATTCAAAATGTCATACATTTTGCTAACATAGTCACTCTGTAGCATTACAGCTGCCCCACCACCCTTGTCCAGTTTCATCACCTGCTAGTCTCTAGATTCAGACAACATTTTTAGGCATGATCTCTCATTGTTGGATAAATTGTCAGTAAAAACAGTTGATTTACTAATATGTCTTAATTCAAATTCACATGTCTGTTAAAAAGTATTTGCCACAGCATTTTGCAGTGGTATACACATACTTTTTCTTTTAAATATTTTGATCTCACTTATATTCACATTACCTTGTACATTAAAAAACAATGCCAAGTTCAGTTGTCTGGTAAAAAGTTTTAAACCAATTAATACCTTGGTAATATGTAATCTGTACATAGGGACAAAAGAAAAACTTTACTTAAACTAAAATGTTCATCATCGATTATCACATCTGTAAAATTATAAATAGAAAAGTCACCTTTGGTTAAACACTTTATAGTCAACATTATCTACAGGAAACTGTACATTTATCAGTTACTGTAGTAATTGTCCCTCCTGCCTTGATAATTGGAACCTTTCCACTGCTGTTTCTGTCTCCCATAAGGAACAAAGTTCTTGGTTTTGTTCTGAAGACATTAAGACAGACTCAAAGGAACTTGTTGGTCTAAAAATATTCATTAGTGTCACTATAGTCACCAACTTGTTCAACAGACACATTGCCATTATTGTGCCCAGAGCTGAAAGCAACATCAACATCCATGCTACCAGTTTCTTTACTATTAGGTTCAGGATAAACTCTTTTCTCTTTGTAGTCAGTTGTATCCCTTAATAACTTTTTCTGTTTTCTTGCCAGCCCTTCATCAACAAACATAGACAGGTCTAAATTTTTTTTTTCAAAATAACTTTTGTTGCACTCAAATAACACATCTTTGATAATGCTATCATTAAGTTCAGTTACTTCTTTTTGTAAAGCTTTTAACCTATGTTCCTTGTCACATATAATAATATGCATTAACTGCATACTTGTGTTGTCAAAAAGTTCCAAAAGTTTCTGATGCATAGTGGAACCAGACAATGTCCAAACTGGAAAACGCCAGAGGCATAGACCTTTAGGAGCCTGTTTAAGTTCCAATAAATGTTTCAAAATCATGTTGTCCATTTGCAGGCTTCTAAGTTTCGTCACTGCTTTTTCAAACCTCTGTAGTTGTTCTTGGACCATAACAAAACCCTCAGCCTGAGTAGGGGTGGAAGAAAACTGGTGTTCCGACATAGAAAAAAGTAGATCTGAAGTAGTTAACTTCATTTGCTCTGCAACCTGTGGGTATCGGATCCGACTCGGATCCGAGCCGGCAGTTTCCAAGCTAATAGATCTGAGCTCCAAGCTCCTCCCCCTACCCATAATGCCCTTCCATCTCCCTCTAACCCTCAAATCTCATTTGCTGTGGCCTCTATAAGCTTCTTTAGAACGAGCTCTGAGCAATAGTACTGTAAGTCAGTCTTAAAAACTTCAATTTCTGTCAGGATTTTCATTTTCTTGCTGTGTGTGAACTCCCCCTATATTTTGCAGTCTTTTTTGGGTAGTTCTCTTATATTTTAGTTAAGTTAGTTTAATTCCCCTTCCCCCTCTGCATGTGTGAAGGTGTGTGCTTGTGGGCCTACTTTTCTTTATTCTTTACAATGGGTGAAGGCCCTAAAGCCATTTTCTCAGAATGTACTGAGTGTGGCCATAAGCTGTCTCTAGTGGATGGTCACACTCGGTGTGTCCTTTGCCTGGGGTTGACCACCTTTCTACCGTCTGTTCTATCTGTGCAGCCTTCAACCCCAGGGCTTTGAAGGATAGGAGGTCGAAGCTCATTCTGGTGGGCCTTTTGCCCCCAGACTCTGCTTCCTCCACCTCGGTGGCGCCGGCCGCGGCTGTGGCTGCCCCACCAATCGCTCCTGATCCCCTGGCCGGGAGTCACCCTCCCACCTTGGCCCAGGAGGAAAGGGAAAGCAGGAAAAAAGAGAGAAAAGATAGCGAAAGAGAGAAGGAGAGGCACCGGAGCCATAAAAGGTGGTCCGAATCCACCTCTTCGGCACCGCCGTCTAAAAAGCTCGCCTCTCCCCTTAAGGTCTCTGGGCCTTCCCCCTCTTGGCTCAATTCTCCACGATTCTCCCCACAGCTGGAGGAGGAGACCCGGTCGCTTTCAAGGTCATCTAGGTGGCCTTCCCGGCCGGCTTCGATGGCCTCATCTAAATCTACCAGAAGCTTGTCAGACGCTGATATGAACCGGATGATGCATCGATTTCTTCAGGCCCAGATGCAGATGGGAGTTCTCTTGCCTCCCTCCCCCACTGGGGGGGAGTTCAACACCATTTTTCACCCCTATTGCTCCTTCTCTGACCCGCTTTTAGGGCTCGGAGCTATCGGATCTGACTAGCTTCGGAGCCGGGGTAGGGTTGGCACCGACAGTGCTTCCTACTTCGGCGCCAACTGTACCCTCGAGTCTGTTAGATCCATTTTCAGATCCGAGCTCTAGGGGCCATGAGCTGAACGTCGGATACGAGAGGGCCAGTGGGCCTTCGGCTCCGTCAAAATCGGGGCACACTACCCTTTCGGATGCGGTCAGGTCACCTTCGGCTCCGATACGCATGTCAGATCTGAGGGGAATGCTTTCGGATCCAAGTGAAAGCAGTTCCCCTCGGCATTCAATGTCATGGAGAGGGTCCTCTCGAGGGATTTGAGGCCCCAGCCTCTTGCTTTGGATCAACCCGCCATTCCCACTCATACGGGCCTGTCCTCCATCATCAGAACCCAGAGACAGCCTGCGCCTACATCCCAGATTGTTCCCGTAGGGGAACAGGACATTGTTGGTGAGGCCTCATCGGGCAGCCCCCCCCCCCCGAGGAGGTCACTCACAAATGGAAGTGCAAGAGGAGGCACTTGGACTCACCCGAGTCCCTCACAGAGGACATGGACTTGGAGGAAGGGGAAGGTTCCCCCATGGTCACCCCCCGAAGACGTCTCCTTCAGAGACATCATGGAAATGTTACACATTAGAGGGGGGTGGCCTGCCCAAAAACCTTCCTCGGATGAGTCTGTGTTTCTGGAGGTGTTTGGCACAGGCCCAACTACCTCTTGGGTGTCCCCTCCCACCGATCCCCTGGTAGACCTCATTACTACCAGTGCATGGAAGGAACCGGACACTGTTGAACCAATTCCTGAGACCGGACAGGATCCTCAGCCCTCCCATGGACAGGACAGTTTGGAGCAAGGGTGCCCCAGTGGATGCTATGGTGGTGGTGGCTGCCACTAAAAAGGAATTAGCACAGGAGAGTTCCTGGATGCATCCTCCAGACAAGGAGTCTCAGATGATGGACCGTTTGGGAAAGCGGATGTTTTCTTCAGCAACCTTCACTGTAAGGTCACTGAATTATATGGCACATGTGATTAGGCTGCAGCGAGACCTGATTAAAGAGTACGCTGCATCACCCCCAGAGTCCATGTCGGCCGAGGACAAGTGAACCTTCTCGGCTTGAATGGCCACTCTCAAGTCAATCACCAACACGTCTATGCGGCTCCTTTCCCATGCTACAGAGGGAGTGGCTAGAGTTAGCGGAACAGGCGTCGTCTTACATAGACAGGCCTGGCTCCGTCTCTGCAACTTTGTGGAACCCTTCAAGGTGTCCTTCGCGAACGCCCCCTTTGATGGTTCCACAGTCTTTGGCAAAACCATCTGCTATACGCCTCTACAGAGCGAGAAAGATGGGAAGACGTTGTCTGCCATCGGGATATGCTTCTCGGCTCCTCAGAGGTCCTACTCCAGGAACCAAAGAGGACAAAAAAAGATGTGGTTCTAGAAAGCTCAACAATCCTGTTTCGCTCCGGATACCTTGTCCTTCAGAGGCAGAGGAGGACAGGGTGGGACGCTGGCCCAGAGGCAGAGGGGGCCTGAAAAATTTTGGGTCGAGAGAACCTTTTTCGGATTGACCCGCACAACAGCCCTGAGGGGTTGCCCAACTGCTCCTCTCTGGACGCAGTCGTGGGGTGCTTCTCAGAACACCTAGCGAAATGGGAGTCCATCACAACAGATCGCTGGGTGCTCCGAATCATATCCAGAGGATATTCAATCCCCTTCCTATCTCACCCTCCCCGAGCAACAAAACTCTCCAATGTCCCACCCAATCAGAGGGAGACAGCAGCATCAGAAATCTTAGGGCTGCTAAGAAAAAGAGCCATCCAGCACGCCCCCCCCCCCGAACAATCCGGATCAGGCTTTTACTCCAGGTTCTTTCTGGTGCCAAAAAAGACGAGGGACTTACGACCCATCCTCGACCTGTCACCGCTGAACCTGTCAATTGCCAAGGAAAAATTCTGGATGGTCACAATTCAATCCATTCTCCCACTTCTGCAGGAGAATGACTGGATGTGCTCAGTAGACCTCAAGGATGCATACTACCACATTTTGCTGGACAGACCATCCAGGAGGTTCCTCCGCTTTTGGCTGGGAGCCAGCCATTATCAGTTCAGGGTCCTACCTTCGGTCTGATCACAGCCCCCAGGGTGTTCACCAAGGTCATGGCAGTTGTAGGGGCCCATCTGAGGCTTCAGGGAATACAGGTCTTTCCGTACCTGGATGACTGGCTCCTAACCGCCCCCACCAGGCATCAACTCTGCTCAGGCAGGGACTACTTCTTACGCCTAGCCCGCCACCTAGGGATCATGATAAATCTCTAGAAATCCTCCCTACAACCCACTCAGATTTTGGAATTCATAGGGGCCAGGATAGACACTACTCAATCCAGAGTCTTTCTGACTATGGACAGGCTTCGCAATCTGAGCCTTCACATTCTATATCGCTTACGATCATCAGCCCCACCAGCGGAACTAGACCTGAGGGCCCTGGGATCTATGACAGCAGCCATCAATCTATCCCACTTCGCTCGCCTCAAGATGAGGATCCTTCAGTGGACATTACAAGTGCAATGGTCCATCCTCTGTCAACCCCTGACCACACCTATTCCTCTCACCAGGCAAATATTTCTCCAATGGGGTCAACCTTGCTGCGATCTCTTCGCCTCACCTTCGAACACAAAGTGCAGCAAATTCTTCGCTCTGATTCCCACACCAGGGGAAACCCCCAAAGATGCTCTAGTTCATGCTTGGCCATCCAGTCTTATATATGCTTATCCTCCTCTTCCCTTGATGACAAAATTCTTGCAGATAGCTTGTCGGTTGGGGAGCAGAATTATCCTCATAGCCCTATTCTGGCCTCGCCAAAACTGGTTCCCTTACCTGCGGTACAATAAGTACATCCTCCTTGGATTTTGGATCCCAAACTGGAGCTAATCTCTCACCCTTTAGGATTGAAGACCCCCAATCTGGACTACCTGAAGCTGTCAGCTTGGTTGATCCAGTTCCTTTGATGGCTAGGACTCCCGGTATATCATCTTCGGTTGAGGCCATCCTGGTGGCCACCCATAAACCATCCAACAAGAAGATATACAACAGTAAATGGAAACATTTCTCAATCTGGGCAGAGCACAGGAACTTAGATCCCTTTACGGCTCTGATTCCAGCAGTCCTAGACTTTCTTTCACATACCTTTGATCAAGGAGCCAGTGCTTCTACTATTAAAGTAGTTGGCAGCTATCTCCCACTCTCATGTTGGTAACAGCTCAGGGCCGCTAGCATCCTCCAAAATATGCAAGGCTTTCTTGAAAGGAACTTTTTTGTTAAGACCTCCCATTAAAGATCCAGTTCCCCCATGGGATCTTACCCTAGTTCTTCAAGCTCTGACTGGGCCCCCCTTTGAGCCCGCAGCTTCAGTCGATTTGAAATATGTATCATGGAAAACGGCTTTTCTGATTGCCATTACTTCTGCGAGAAGAATATCAGCACTTCATGCTCTTTGCAGTAAACCTCCATATATCATTTTTCATAAAGACAGGGTCTCCCTCAGGATTAATCCCTCTTTTCTTTTCAAGGTGGCTTCGGAAGTCAACATCAACCAAACCATTAATCTGCCTGTTTTCTTTCCAAATTTTCAGAATAAGGGAGAATACAGACTTCATTGTCTGGATGTTCACAGACAGTTACGTTTTTACATAAATAGAACAGCAGATCTTCGAAAATCTGACCAACTTTTTGTTTCTTTTGCAAAATCTTGTCTGGGCAAGCCAGTTACTAAAGTAACCTTAGCTGGTTGGATTTACAGTGCATTCTCCTAGCTTACAAAAGCTCTGGTCGTCCTGAGCCCCTGAGAGTACGAGCCCATTCTACCCAATCCATGGCCTCTTCTGCTGCCTTCTGGTCAAAGGTTTCCTTGGATGACATTTGCTCGGCAGCTACTTGGGCTTCCTCCCATACCTTTATTACACACTACAAATTGGATTTGATCTCCAGAGGATGTGCATCGTTTGGCTCAGCAGTGCTCCAGAATATCCTTCCATAAGGGCCTCCCAAGTTGTTGGTAGCTGGGGACTCTGTCCCACAGGTTGCAGAGCAAATGAAGTTAAATACTTCAGATAAAGAAGTTGTGTACTCACCATAACGTTCCATCTGAATAGGTAACTTCATTTGTCTGCAACCGATCCGCCCTCCATCCCCCGCACCCTTAGTTCATTATCTAAGAGTCAGGATATGGCTTCCTTTCATGGACGTCATTGAAACAGTTTGGAACCACTCCTAGCTTATGGAATTCCTTATTGTCCTTTGGCAAACTCGATCTGAGGGTTAGAGGGAGATGGCAGGGCATTATGGATAGGGGGAGGAGCTTGGAGCTTGGATCTATTAGCTTGGAAAGCTGCCGGCTCAGATCCGAGTCAGATCTGATACCCACAGGTTGCAGACAAATGAAGTTACCTAATCAGATGGAATGTTATGGTGAGTACATAACTTCTTTTTTAATACATGAAGGTCCATATGTGACCAATGAAGGAGAGAAAAAATGCCCTAGATTCAAAAGACAGTCATAAGGCCTTCTTCAGCTATGTTAGAAACCTGGGTGGAAACTCCCAGATATGCTCAGAATTAGTCCAAAATGATACAAAAATCACTGAACCCACAGACATTGCCAACATACTGGCAGACAGGTTCAGTGCAAACTTCACCCCCTCTCCCCCCCAAAAGGAGAGATAACTATCCCAGCGGAGTGCAGCCTCCCAGACATCTCCAATGCGCAGGTGAAAGCTGCTCTCTCTAAAGCTAAAAACACAGCATCAATGGGACCGGATGGTGTCCCCGGCTGTGTGCTACACGAAATCAATGAGGAACTAAACCCGCACGTAAGGCAGCTGTTTAATCTTAGTCTTACCACAGGATACGTGCCCAAGGAGTGGCGTACGGCAACTGTGGTCCCACTCCACAAAGGCGGTGCCTCTACGGACCCTGGTAAGTACCGCCCCATAAGCTTAACAAGCCTGGTCTGCAAAGCTATGGAGAGGATCATAATGAAACTCATAAACAAAGACATAGGGGACTTGCAGACATTGGACTCGACCCAGTTTGGCTTTGTCAAGGGCAGATCATGCCTTTTGAACTTGGTCGACTTCTTCGAAACAGTCACCAAGGCCATTGATGAGGGAAAGGCAGTCCATACAGCCTACCTTGACCTTGCAAAAGCTTTCGACACAATACCCCACTCAGGTATTATAGAGAAACTTACCAGCTTAAATGTAAACCCATATGTCACAAGATGGGTTGCAAACTGGCTAAAGGACAGAACCCACAGGGGTAGAGTAACTGGCGCCTCGTCAGACTCCAAGCCGGTCACAAGTGGTGTCCCACAGGGCTCAGTCCTTGGCCCCCTGTTGTTCGGCATCTACTTCTCAGAAGTACAGGCTAACATAGGAGGACTATGGCTGACAAAGTTTGCAGATGACTGCAAACTGGGAGCCATAGTGGAAAGTACATCGGACACAGATATCCTTCAGAAGGGTCTCACGGAAACTGATAGCTGGTGCCAGAGCCATGGCCTGAAGTTAAATGCCAAAAAATGTATAGTCATACCCTTCGGGAAAAACAAGGTAACCCCAAGCTACCATATAGGTGGCAATCCACTAAGCACAGAAGAGGTTATCAGGGACCTGGGGACCCAGGTTGACAGTGGCCTTCTTTTGACACTCACATTGCTAAAGTGGTTAGAAAACCTTCTACATTGCCCACCTGATCATGAAGGGATTCACATACAGATCAAGTGAGGTCATTGTTCCCCTGTACTCTTCACTTATCAGACCAATGATCGAGTACAATGCCCCATTCGGGATGTATCTCACCCGACACCTGCAGCAATTGGAGAGACCCCAAAAGTTCCTCACCAAAAGGAAAAAAGGGCTCCAAAATCTATCATATGCTGCCAGACTGAAGAAACTCCAGCTCTATTCAGTCGCATACCGTCTGCTCAGAGGTGACCTGTTCCTGACATACAAGGCCATGTCCAACCCGGAATTAATGGACATGCTCCACCTCAAAAAATCCAAATCTACCAGATCCACTAGAGCAAGCGACTTAAACCTTAGCATGGATATAAATAGGACATGCTGGAGGGATAGATTTGTCACCCAGAGACTCCCTATGTTGTGGAATAAAATCCCGGTCCATGTGAGGCAGAGCACCTCGCTGGCTCTGTTCAAGAGAAATCTTGACCGGTGGATGGGAGATCGCAGGTTTACCCCGGGAATCATCTCTGAGTCACTGCTGGACAGAGGCACAACAAACTAATGGGCACAGTATTTTTTAACATAAGGGGTGGCATAAGCCACAAAAACTCTGGGCTAGGCTTATAAATGCCTTAGGGCAGATAGCCTAGTATAAACCTATGAACCTATGAACCTATGGTAGGACAATACAATGTCCAGGATGGGCTAACTGCAACACAAAAATGGTGGTATGCATTGCTGTGTGTGGTATTTGCCCTGCTTTCTATGTACAAAAAAACACCTGCAGGTTATGAGATAGAATGGCAGGCCACAAGAGGAGAAAACATACTGGACCTGAATCATCACCAACATGGGGACTCTATGCTCCAGACCAGAAGTGTATCCCTCACTGGTAAGATCAGACCATAAACTAATCTCACTGGATATTCACATCACGACCCCACCCCCTGCCAAGAAAACCACAGTGAAAAACTTCTCTAAAGCAAATTTCACACTCCTCAAAACCGAGATGGAATCCTTCAAAGCCCCCGGGCCTGTGAAAAATATGGCCCAGACCGCAGAATCCTTTATAAATGCATTCTATGAACACCTTCAGGAATGCATGGATCATGCAATCCCAAATAAAACCAAGACCCAATCCTCCAAAGGCAGATGTCCTGTCTGGTGGACCCCAGCCATAAACAAACTATACAATAGAAGGAGGAAGCTACTAAATGATAGAGCAAAATCCCAAAAAGGGAAGGCATCACTGATCAGTATTAGCAAAAAACTACGGGCACTCATAAAATTGTCTAAGGCCAGCTTCGAGAGAAAAATTGCACATGACACTAAGGATAATCACAAGGCTTTCTTTAGTTATGTTAGGAACCTGGGTGGTAATTCCCAGATATGCTCAGAATTAGTTCAAAATGACAAAAAATACACTGAACCCACAGACATTGCCAAAACCCTAGCTGACAGGTTCAGCGCAAACTCCCCCCCCACCCACCAAAAGGGCAAATATCTATCCCAGCAGAGTGCTGCCCCCCTGACATCTCAGATTCTCAGGAAAGAGACGCCCTCTCCAAAGCAAAAAACACAGCATCAATGGGACCAGACGGTGTCCCGGGCTGCGTCCTACATGAACTCCAAGAAGAGCTAAACCCAAACATAAAGCTACTGTTCAATCTCAGCCTTACTACAGGATATATGCCCAAAGAGTGGCGTATAGCAACAGTGGTCCCTCTCCATAAAGGTGGTGCCTCAACGGATCCTGGAAACTATCGCCCCATAAGCCTGACTAGTTTGGTCTGCAAAGCTATGGAAAGGATCATCATGGACCTCATAAATAAAGATATTGGGGACCTACAGACACTGGATCCTACCCAGTTCAGCTTTGTTAAGGGCAGATCCTTCCTCTTAAACCTGGTTGATTTCTTTGAAACAGTCACCAAGGCCATTGACGAGGGGAAGGTGGTCCACACAGCCTACTTGGACCTCGCAAAAGCCTTTGATACAATACCCCACTCGGGCATTATAGATAAGCTCACCAGCTTAAATATAAACCCCTATGTCAATAGATGGATTGCAAACTGGCTCAAGGACAGAACCCACATGGTTAGAATTGCTGGAGCCATGTCAGACTCCAAACCAGTTACAAGTGGTGTCCCACAAGGCTCAGTCCTGGGTCCTCTCTTGTTCGGTATATATTTCTCGGAGGTACAGGCCAACATGGAAGGACTGTGGCTAACCAAGTTCACAGATGACTGCAAACTGGGCGCCATAATCGACTCTCCAGCCGACACAAGCATCCTCCAAAAGGGCTTCATAGAAACAGACAACTGGTGCCAGAGCCATGGCCTCAAGCGAAATGCCAAAAAGTGTATAGTCATCCCCTTTGGCAAAAACAAAGTGCCCACAAATTACCACATAGGTGGTAATCCATTAAGTACAGAAGAAGTAATTAGGGACCTGGGGACCCAAGTTGATAGCAATCTCTCATTTGACAACCATGTGGCCAAAGTGGTTAGAAAAACATTTTATATAGCCCACCTAATCATGAAGGGATTCACATCTAGATCAGGGAAGGTCATCGTGCCTCTTTACTCATCCCTCATTAGGCTCATAATTGAGTACAATGCCCCTTTTGGGATGTACCTTACCAGAAACCTGCAGCAACTGGAAAGACCCCAAAAGTACCTCACCAAGAGGATCAAAGGGCTCAAACAGATGCCATATGCTGCCCGGTTAAAGTAACTCCAGCTCTACTCAGTGGCATACCGCCTGTTCAGAGTCGATCTGTGCCTGACATGTAAAGCCATGTCCAACCCGGAATTAATGGACATGCTGCACCTCAGAAAATCCAAATCCCATCGAGCTACGCGTTCAAGAGACTTGAACCTCAGCACTGAAATAAATAGGACATGCTGGAGGGACAGATTCATAACCCAGAGGCTCCCTTCACTCTGGAATAAAATCCCAGTCTAGGTTAGGCAGAGTCCCTCATTGACACTCTTCAAGAGGAATCTTGATGAGTGGATGGGAGATCGTAGGTTTACCCCGGGTATCACTTCTGTGTCACTGTTAGACAGAGGCACAGTATACTAACCTCGAAAAAGGGCATAGCAAAATAAATTTAAAATGGGTGGTGAAAGCCAAACACATTCTGGCTAGGCTTATAAATGCCCTAGGGCAGATAGCCTAGTATGAACCTATGAACCTATGAACCTATGAACATCTTAGAGACATGAGAAATGGAAAAAAACACTAATGTATTATATTATCACAATGAAATATGTGATAATTTTAATGCATTTTTCTTTTTGCCATTGATAGGGTTAAACACACTGACAGGGGGTTGATGAGAATACTACACTTGAGGTTAGGGAGACACTATGGCAACTAAGATTAAATGCCACAGTGTCCCCAGGCATTAATGACAACTGTTCCATGGCCAGTGTATTGAAAACAAGGGCAGCATGGATCTGATATAGTTTTTCATATGTATTGTTATTATTTAGGTTCATAGGTTCATAGGTAGGTACTCGGCTATCTGCCCGAAGGCATTTATAAGCCTAGCCAGAATGTGTTGGCTTTCGCCGCCTCCTTAGATTAGTTCCCTGTGCCTCTGTCCAGCAGAGCCACTGAAGTAATTCCCGGGGTAAACTTTCTGTTTCCCATCCATTCGTCAAGGTTTCTTTGAAGAGTGATAGCAAGTATCTCTGCCTAATGTAGATTGGAATCTTGTTCCAAAGCATGGGAAGTCTCTGGGACAGGAACCTATTCCTTCAGCACGTCGTATTTATTGTTGTGGTGAGGTTTAGATCCCTAGAGTGTGTGGCTCGAGGGGATAAGGTTTTCTTTAGGGGGAGCATGTCCATCAATTCTGGGTTGGACATGGCCTTGTATGTCAGGCAGATATCACCTCTGAGTAGGCGGTATGCAACCGAGTACAGCTGGAGTTTCTTCAGTTGAGCTGCATAGGTCATCTGTTTGAGGCCAGTGATCCTCTTGGTGAGGTACTTCTCTGGTCTTTCCAGCTGTTGCAGGTGTCTTGTAAGGTACATTCCAAATGGGGCATTGTACTCTATGATGGGTCGGATGAGTGATGAGTAGAGGGGTACAATGACCTCTTTTGATCTGGATGCAAACCCTTTTCTGATTAGGTGGGCCACATAGAAGGATTTTCTAACCACTTTGGCAATGTGATTATCAAAGGAGAGATTACTATCTACTTGGGTCCCCAGATACCTTATTATGTTTTCCATATTTAGGGGACTACCACCTATGTGGTAATTTGTGGGTACTTTGTTTTTTCCAAAGGGTATGACTATGCACTTTTTGGCATTAAGCTTGAGGCCATGATTTTGACACCAGGTATCCGTCTCAGTGAGACCCTTTTGGAGGATGTCTGTGTCAGCTGGAGAGTCAATTATAGCCCTTAGTTTGCAGTCATCTGCGAACTTGGTCAGCCATAGTCCTCCTGTGCTTGCCTGTACCTCTGAGAAGTATATGCCGAACAGGGGGGATCCTAGGACTGAGCCCTGAGGAATGCCACTTGTAACCAGTTTAGAGTCAGACCTAGCTCCTGCAACTCTCACCTTGTGGGTTCTGTCCGTGAGCCAATTGGCAACCCATCCTGTGACATAGGGGTTTATGTTCAGGCTGGTGAGATTGTTTATAATACCAGAATGGGGAATGGTGTCAAAGGAATTTGCGAGGTCTAGGTAGACTGTGTGTACCACCTTTCCCTTGTCTATAGCCTTGGAAACTGTCTCAAAGAAGTCCACCAGGTTTAGGAGGTATGATATGCCTTAAACAAAGCTGAACTGGCTAGGTTCCAGTGTTTGGAGATTCCCAATATCTCTGTTAATGAGTTCCATGATGATGTGCTCCATAGCCTTTCAGACCAAGCTAGTCAGGCTTATAGGGTGATAGTTCCTAGGGTCTGTTGTGGCTCCACCTTTGTGGAGCAAAATAACCATTGCTGTGCACAACTCTATGGGTACGTACCCTGTGGAGAGGCTGAGTTTGAACGGTGTGTTTAGGTGAGGGGTTAGTTCGTCTTTTAACTTGTGTAGGACGCTGCCTGGTAAACCTTCTTGTCCCATTGATGCTGTGTTTTTGGCTTTGGAGAGGGCTGTTTTAACCTGAGTGTCTGTGATTTTAGGGGCTCTACGTTCTTCTGGTATGGTTATGGGCCCTTTTGGGAGTGAGAGTGGGGTGAAGTTTGCACTGAACCTGTCTGCCAGGATGTTGGCAATATCAGTTGGTTGTATTTTGTGCCATTTTGCACTAACTCTGAGCAGATCCGAGCATTGCTACTTAGATTTTTGACATAGCTAAAGAATTCCTTGTAGTTATCTTTGGAGTCCTTGGCAATTTTTTCTCTCAAAGCTCGCCTTGGATGATTTTATGAGGGATCATAGTTTCTTGCTGATACTGATCAGGGGTGTTTTCCCTTCTTGGGATTATACTCTTTTCTGTACTAGTTTCCTCCTCTATTGTATAGCTTGTTTATGGCAGGGGTCCACCAGACTGGTTGCCTTTTCTTGGAGAAGTGAGTCTTGGTTTTGTTTGGGAGGTGCCCATAGAATGTATTAGTAAAGGATGTTGCAGCTTGGACAGTGTTATCCTTTAGCATGGTTGCTTTGAAACATTCCACCTTGGTCTTAAGTAAAGTGAAGTTTGCTTTTGAAAAGTTTTTCATGGTGGTTTCCATGTCCTGGGATGGGGTGGAATGTGGATATTCAAAGTGATATATTTATGGTCAGATCTAACCAGCAAGGGGTTGACCTCTGGTGTGGAACACCAGTTGCCCATGTTGGTGATGACCAGGTCTAATAAGTTGTCACCTCTGGTGGGAGTGTTGACCAGTTGATCCAAGGCATTTGAGTTTATAAATTCTAGGAAATGTTTGGCAAGGGAGTTAGTACTTGAGTAGTTCTCCCAGTTAATGTTTGGGTAGTTGAAATCACCCAATATTATGGTGTTTGGTAGTACCTTTATGTTTCCCAGTGTTTCCAGAAATGCAGAATGGGAGTCCTGGGACATGGTGGGTGATCTGTAGCAAGCTACAATTTGAATTGCAGTTTTGCCCATTGTTAGTTGCATGTGGATGATCTCTGAAGCATCGTGCTGTGCCACTAACCTGGAGGTGTGGGTATCCTTGATGAATATGGATACTCCCCCACCTTTTGTATTTCTGTCCGGGTTCTGTGGCCAAAATGTATGGTATGGGTTGTAGCCTGGTAGTGCTGGGGTGCTCTCTGGATCCTTAATCCAGGTTTCTGTTACTGCACATATATCTATTTTCTCCATACTGAGGAGTGCCTTGAGTGCGTGCATTTTGAGGTTTAGACTTCTGGCATTGGGTAGCATTACCCTCAGATTTTTGTTACTTGTGCTATTTATGGCAGAGGGTTTGTCTTTTGAACCCTGCCTAAAAAAGGCACTATGGGGGTGGCAAGAGCCTTGGCCAGTATTTGAAAGCCTAAGGGTGACAGGTGCAAGCCATCTCTAGTGAAGCAGCGTGTTTTGTCGAGAATGTCACCCCAGGCAGACAGACACTGGATCCCCTTTGAATGACACCAGAAACATAGCCAATTGTTGAAATTGATAATTTTTTTCCTTTATATCGTGGTATCATTCTTGGTGAGGGCAGAATGCTACTCAGGGTCAGGGTCATACCGGCCTGGGCTACGTGATCAGAGAGTTCTTCCATGTCTCTTTTCATGTAGTCCAGGGAGGTATGGCTCAGATCATTCACACCAACATGGACAATGACAGAGTCATATTTGTGCTTGTTCTGGAGTGACCTGAGTGCTTGTGTTATGTGGCGGATCCTGGCACCCAACAGGCAGCTAACAGTAACCTTCTCCTTATTTAGCCTAGTGAGTGGGACATCAGTGTGCCTGACTATAGAATCACCTATTACTAGTATGTTATTTAGCCTTAAGGGCTGTGATTGCATGGCACACTGGTTTTGTGAAGTATGTGTTTCATGGTTTGTGTTGGGGGGTGGAGGTTGCTTGGATGTCTGCTTTGGAGGTCTCTGTTGCTTTTGCAGATTTTTATTTAGAGCCTACAAGTATGTTTATGTGTATTTATATGTGTTTTTTGCCAGTGCTGGTTTAATGGGTCTATGTGAGACTGGTGGTGTGATGCCAGTATTTCCCTTCTCTTGACTGTCTGATCCAGTCTTGGGTTGAGAGAGCTTATTCTCCAGTTTGGCTGTATAATTGCATCTCTTGCATGTATTAGTGTTTGGTCGTAGGAGGAGAGGGTGTACATGAGGCATTTGTAACATTGACTCAAAATGCCCAGATTCACCAGTTGGACTAGGGAGTACACCTAAAACTGCCCTTTAGACATGCCTGGATAGGTACAGTGAACTGTTTTACTGAATGAGCCTTGTCCTTCTGTACCGTATAGAGGGGTCTAGTGCTAGGGTTTATAAGTGCTTGCTATGAGTTTTGAGCAGGTGCCGGGCTGAGAAATGAATGGCTTGAGTGCTTAAGTTGAAAGTTTGTCTAGTTCCAAGGGAAAACTTGAAGAGGAGATTTTGTGGAGCCAGGAATAGTTATACCCTAGCTAACTGGCACTGCCCAGTGCGCAAAACCGGTCAAATGAGGTTTTTAATAGCAGGGAAATGAAAGAGATTGAAATTAGCCCAAAATGGCCAATAAACTACTAATTTCTGGACTAAAACCACTCATCCAGTGACAGATAGGCTGCTCAAAGCTCCCCTCTCTCACAGGTGAACAGAGAAACTTCCTTCTATACAAGTAAGGTATGGGCAAACACAGAGATTTGTAACACAGCCCTAAATTCAGCACTAACTTAAAAACTGGATTATACTAGCTTAGAAAGGTGGGAAACAAGTATTTTGTTTCAGAAAATAAAGCAGATACAATAATAAAAAAAAAAAACATTTTAAGTGCACAGAAGAGGATGCTTATTGTTATATACCTCAGTTCAGAGTTGTAGTCAATGCCCCTAGTAATAAAGTAGGAAGAAACACAAATATAGAAAAAGCAGATGAATAAAGTGCAATATATATATATATATATATATATATATATATATATATATATATATAAAACAATAAAAAAATGAACAAACTGATTTAAACAAGTTACCCAATTAACCAGAAAAAAGCTCAAAACTGAGCCCTGTTCCAGCAGTCTTCAATCATACAAGTTCTAACTGCACACTCCTGCTGCTAAGGTGCAGGGGAACCTTCTCCAAAAAAAGATGACTTAGATCAGTGCCCAAGTTATACGAAGCTAGATTCAGCAGGCCTGAATCTGGTCCTAAGCTACAACAACAACGTGCACCAATTTCAGAATGAAACAGTTCAAATAAGCAGGCGCAATAAGCCTGTGACCCGAAATTCCCAGCTCTGAAGGGCAGAATCCAGCTTCTCCTCCCACAAGAGTTCAGACTACAAACCTTCTTAATGTAGAATAACTGGCCTGAAGCCCAAGTGCTTAAACCAGAACTAATACACCTTTAGAACAGCACACACTGAGCCTTCAATCAGCAATACCCAGCTAAGAAGGATGTAAGCTATCTGTCCTACCACAACAGTGCAGACCACATACCTTCTTAACGTAAAACAACCAGTATGAAGCCCAAGTGCTTAAACCACAAGACTTAGAATAATTTTTGGTGTTTCTATGTACTGTATGTATTTTATTGATGTGACTGTATTAGTCTGTACAACTGGTTAATTCTTATGAGACTGTTAGTAGGCAGCCTGTGTAATGTTTCTTTAAAAATGATCGTTTTGAATTACTTAATTCTGATTGGTGTTTTGTTACTATATTAAGTAGACTTAATGCAAAGAACAATAACTCTGATGATGCTTGCATGAGCAGACGAAAGTGCTAAGTCTTGTTGGGAATTGTTTTGTAATAAACATCCATTTCACTTGGAATTTGATAGGGTGGTAACTTTTTTATAAAAAAAACTGTGGTGGATTAAAATTCTGAATGTTTACCTTGTGACTGTTAAGAGTCCATACTCTAATGACAATTACCCACAGGTTACTGGAATCCAATTAAAAATCCCACACTGCTGGTATCAATTAATGTAACATCTGGCTATATCCCACCAGACTGCCACTGACTAATGTGATGTCTGACCAATACCTCACTGGACTGCAGACAATTAAATGGCATCCCTTACTATCCTAGGTCAGTAACTAAGGAGCTTCAATCCTCACTACTGGCTCCAATATGAGACTGTCACTTAAACAGAAGTAATATTTCACATTTTTTCCCTAAGAGCACAAAAGGAACGTGCACTATTTTTCTGGGACTGGACTTTATAAATCTCTGTCCACCTAAATGTTTTTTATTATTACACACTACAAAGCAAAGTGTCCCAATATAAGACCTCCAATACACGCGCGCTCAAAGTAAATTTAAGTCTCACACATTCAAACACTTCTGGGAAAGCCTGACACAGATTTCAAGCTGTGTCTCTGTCCCAAAGTAATACAGTAATGCTGCCACCAATCGGAGGGTCTTCATGCCCTTCTAAAGGGATGTCCAATTATGAAAATGAATTCTAAAAATAAATGATAGCTATGACCAGAATAGCCAGGCCTTCGAGGTGACCTGGGGAGTATCAAATAGGTAGAAGCCCTCTCTAATTTCTAAAGAAAAACAGTTTCCAGCTACAATGTAAAGTAATGAAAAACCTTTAATAATCATGAGTGAAAATTAATAACTCTCAATAAACATTATAATTCAATCAACAGAAATGTAAATCAACCTGCAGGATAGGAATCCATTATTTAAGAAAAACTCATTCTTAATAACTAAACTTTCCTGATCTAACTAAATAAATACTGTCCCTGACCTACTCTAAGATACAATAGCAAGACCAAGGCATGCTCACAGTTTTCTTGGTGTGTTCCCTTTTCTTGGTGTCTACTGACTGCTCAGTACTTGACAAACTGCACAGCTACACACTCTCAACTGTCCTCATCAGCAGTCTCAACTGTCTCAACTATCTAATTTCAAAATATAACAGTAAGCTATAAAAAAGATCCTTCTTCTGTCAATCAGGTGTTTAAATCATCTCCTAGCAACAATGAACATTCCAATGACATCACTAAATGCTCAGCTGATCTCCACAGTTTGTACTTTAGAATGTTATTCTCAAACATGTGTAGTTCCAACTGTATCAAAATAGTGACAGACTCTTCAAGCATTCTGTTTAAACAGAGAAAGACTCAACATTGTAAACTAACTTACATTTTCACTAATAGACATGCTGGTATACAATACAAGTTGATCCAAGAATATGTACCAATCTCTTGCCAGACATGCTAACACTGATGGCAGGGTTTTAGTGTCTTCACAGCAATTTATTGTGTGAAAATATACTACAAGCATTTGTTTTATAAGCAAACATACCCTATTAGTATAACATCAGACAATAATGTGCATAAAGTTGCAATCCATCATTTGTCTAGGGGAGATACATTCAAATGTGTGCTATATGAAGACACCATAGCACTTAGAGGATATATTACCTTACATTCAGACTATAAGGACAATATCATTCCATTGTTACAAGGGGTAGGCATGATATAATGAGGTCCTGCTACTTCAGACTTGTTTTGCTTGTAGTTTGCTTGCTGTCTGAATACTTCATCTAACCGATACACATTTTCCTGAACAGGATTACAGACAGTAATCCTACCTCACTATTACCAACTAATGTAATGTATGGATTTTAATCGGAACACTGCGACAACATATTGTGAATTGGCTGACATATTATGTATACATATATATATATATATATATATATATATATATATATATATATATATATATTCAGTTGAGTGCAAACATAACACCTGGCTGAACATTTCACCACAGTTCCTTCTCTATGTCAAGACAATACTTTACAGAATGGATGTAGAAAATGCATCATGTGGTTTTGTGTACCTTCTGATTTATACTGTTAGAATGCACACTGTGGACACTTGATATATAATATCCTGTATGCATAAACATCACCTTGCCTTATGTAGCAGAGCGCAGACCTCTGCCATAGCAACATACCTTTGTAGATAGAACTTCAATGTACTATTGTACTCAGTCTAGCTGTGCAGAGGGATGTCTGTGATTCCATTAATGAACTTTCTCCTCAGTTCTCAGCCCTCTTGTTGACCAAAAAGAAAACATCAGTGAGATTGTATATCTACTGTGCTATGGACTTTTCTGAATCCCCACAGTGTTGTCCTTTCTTCCTTCTTTCCCACTACATGTGCCCCTGTTATGGAAGGAGGTGAAATTTAAAAGCAGCATGAACTTCCAATTTTAACAGTATCAAGCATAAAAAGAAAAAAAAAAGTTGCACAAGTGTAGATAAAATGCATGGGTCAAAAGAATGACAAAATGATCTTTCTGTGGGAATGTCAACAGCATCCACTATGCTCTACTGTATTTAGACAGAAAGAAGAAAAACAACAAAAGCTACCTGTAAACTGGATTTCTTTCTTTCACATCTTAGTGAAAAAAGGCATAGTACAAAATCATGCATAGAGTAAAACTACAAATAATCACTTCAGCCACTGAATTTGATTGTATCAGCATATACATTTTCCAGACGTGCTATCATAGATGTGGGGCATATCTAGGACTCACTGCTGGTATGAGATGATTGTGTCATTAGAGAAGAGGTTTTTTTATTTATGTGCATGCTGCTAGCTGATTATCTGCTGCTTGGCTGTTGCTTTTGTAACTCTTATCCCATGATCCCAGTTGAACACCTTGCCCATCGGATAGAGCCACCTTGATAGGAGGGAAGGGGATTGGAAGAATGACTTAATGCAGACATTTCCCTCTGGCTGAGGATGTCATGATGGCATCTTGGGAAGTGGAAGTTGAATTATGTAGTGAATCTAGCAGCCAGAGGCATGGCATAAACTGTCTACATGCCAGGTCCTTTCCTTAGCCCCTCCAAGCAATTTCCTGGTGGTACACTGCGAGGCATGTCCTGTGAGCATGTGCCTGGTTGTTGGACTGAGAGTGGCCACACTTCCACATATGTTGCAGTTATCGCTTCAGTGCTGATATTGATGGGTGTTATGCCTACCTTATTGTGAACCCTGCCCCTAGGGTAAGCATGTCTTTATTCCCTGGCAGCTCTGTCTGTTTCCAGAGAAGCTATTCAGTGCCTGGTTGCCTAGGCCATATTAAGATCTACACCTCTGTACACTATGGGTACTGTTATGCCATACAGCATAATTATTGTCATCCTTCTATATGGAGAGTGCACCCAACTTTACTTCATCCCTCGAGTGGTAATACTTATAATCCTACATAAATGGTTTCTCTGCCATGCACAGAAAACAGGACATGGGTTGTTTACTCCTTCTTTTGTTTCTATCATTTTACTTATTTTTTCCTACTATTTGTATTGGCCACACCACTGTAAATGAAATGTCTGGAAATTTCAACATCACAACTTTTAACATGTTTGTGAAGTACCCCATTGCAGATTTTTTTCAATAACTAAAATATGAACGGTCCAGGCACAGTAAGGTAGCTTGAAACAGTTTATTGTAAAACCAAATACTTGTAGTAAAACCAAATACAAACGCTTTCACCTACCCAATGCAAGGCTTTTTCAAGTAGATATAATTGAAAAGCCTTGTACTGGGCAGGTGAAAGCGCTTGTATTTGGTTTTACTAAAATTATTTGCTTTTAAAATAAACTCAGTTTCAAGCTACCTTACTGTGCCTGGACCATTCGTATTTTGGTTACTGGTGTTTGACAAATGGTTCCTGCTTATCTTTTGACATTTTTTCAATACATGAGAGTTTTTTGGAGGTCTTCTTTTATAATTCTGCCATAAGGGAAGATGTAGTACAATATTAATTTATTTTCATCCTGGTATACAGCAGTATTTTTCAAGCTTCGAAGCACTTACTGATATTTCTTATAGAGAGATGAGTTAGTAAGCAACACGCACACTGCCCCACATCATCTTTGCAGCTTTACATGTTTTGTTGCATTGGTTTACTTAATGGCAGTTCTAACTATGAGAATTCATTGTCTCTAAATGTTATAAGCATTCTAGGAATTTTGTAAGCAAAGTCAGTGTATAGTAACCACCTAATAAACAGCATTAAAACAAAGTTGTTATACATAGAACAATTAATAACTTAATTAATAATGAGTGATTTAAACTTACAATAATTATTTAAAATAGGTTTACTAATGATTAAAATGAATTTAAAATAAAAAAATTTAAATCACACAAAATATTTTTAACTAAATTATATAAACCTGATCATTCAGAAACTAAACCTAGTTACAGAAAAGATACAGTAAAAACATTTGCTATAGTTAATCTATTACATTTTTGTACACTTAACATGACAATTTGGTAAATGATAAGTTGAAATGATGATTTCTGATTCAGTTGCAGACTGATCTGGCAGCATGCCCTGGTATTGAATACAAGCATAGGTAGTATGTGATCCAGGAGACCACTGAGGAGAGCTTTGACTATAAGTGGATGAACTTTTATATATATATATATATATATATATATATATATATATATATATATATTATCTTCACAGTCACACCAACATCAAAAAGGAGGGGGGATTAGAAATTACCCCACAAAATGGCATCACTGCTGGCACAACTAATCAATATTGATTCCCTATCTCTGATCATCAGAGGGTTGAACTTTAGGCAAATGATGCTTGAGTGTTCAGTCGTCTTCCAACTATAAGTTACCCTGAAGTGTCTAGCCCAATTCCTCATTTGCTCTTGAACACTGCCTGGTTAAGTGGCTTGTACACAGTCACACAGAGAAAAAATAAAGCCATGTGAATCAAACCCTGGCCTACACAAAGCAGCTTATTTACAGTTTATAGCCCAAATCCCCTGCACCACGTAGTGAAATTGATACTTGAGGTGACTGCAAGCAAAGATGGTCTGGGACAGGGATCCAGCTTTTCATATGAAGAACAGAGAAGGCACTTGAAGTGCAAGCCAAGGAACAAGGAGCAATGTTCAGATACTGGGATGAAAATGTGCTTGATCTTAAAGCCTTTGAGTAGATCTTAAATTCTAATGCTAGTCGCAGAGGCCTGAAATGTTCAAAGATTAATACATTGCAGACTAACCTCACCATTTTGAATTTGGAGTTTGACTCTTAAATCAATAGTGAGTCATTTTGCATAATGTGAGGTGATGCAGTGGTGATATTTCTGGGTGTTAGTCATGGTGCAGATACATTATGCTTGAACTTTGCTTGTTTTTTGAAAAGATCATGAACATAGTTAAACTTTTAATATATTAATAATGAACTTCTTAAAGACACTTATTTGTATTAGCTTATATAGTGCTGATATACTGTCTGGTGATTTAATGTGGGTATTTATTAACTCTTTGGTGACTTAGTCCCACTTGGTCAGTGTCCTCTTTTCAGGAGAGAACTGAGGTAGTATTCATGCTGACCAGGGCAAGCTTGGACAGACCACTGGGGAATTTAAATCTTATGTTTTTTTTTATATTAACCTGAGCCACCACCAGCAAAGGCAAAGAGGACTTTAGTTTAATGTCTCATCTGAAGGACTGTAGGGGAGGGCTGTTTCTGTGGATAGTATTGACATGCATGTAGTACCCTGTTTCTAAATTCTTTTAGCACTTTTATTAATGTGTATCTGCCTACACCATTTACTTGTTCAATGTGCTGTAAAAACCCACTTCTATAACTAACTGCTTTGTCTCTGAATCTGTGCGTGACCTTTTCTTTGTATATCTCTGTGTTGTGATTCTACTCTGTGTAATCTATGTCACTGAATTTTCATCCAGATTTTAAGAATTACAGTAATTGTTATTACTTTTTTGTCACCCTATTTTAAGAACAGAATTGTATTTTGAAATTTAATTTTAGTTATTAATTTATAAGTGATTGAGAGCATTTTTTTCTTGCATAAAAGCATTGTTTGAATTTGTTGTGCTAATTTGGTATCTTACTCATTTACAGTGATATCTGTAGTTAGCTTGTTAGCTAAGTATAAGATTTGTTTAATTATTAAGTTATATTTATTACTTGCATTTAATAAGGTCTTGATATTATCCATTGATAAGTTTTGTATTTGGTAAAATCCCATACAGTATGACTCTTTATTAATGGATAATTATCTAAGTTTAACATTGAGTTGATTAGTTTTATATCAGGGTTGTTGTGTATAGGTTATAGAAGAATGATAGTGTCTTTTAGTTTCAGTCTTCTTCTTCTTTCAGCTTTTCCCAGTTAGGGGTCACCACAGCAGACCAGTTGTCCACTCATGATTGGCAGTGGAGTTTTATGGTGATGAGTTGCCAGCCCGGCGCCCAACCTTCCACAGAAGGCACACACACACGTACACTCACACCTAGGGGCAATTTAGAGTGTCCAATCCACCTACAGCATGTCTTTTGGATCTGGAAGGAAACCAGGGCACCCAGAGGAAACCCACATGATCACAGGGAGGACATGCAGACTCTGCACAGAAGGCACCCCAACCGAGGATCGAACCGGAGAACCTCTTGCTGTGAGGCGGCAGTGCTAACTGCTGCACCACCGGGTTTAGTGATGTTGACAATTTCTTGACAATTTCACTTTTATTTATTAAAACTGGGTGAATGTATAATGTCTTGAGAGTTTCTTGGTTTAGGAAGGGAATAGTTCCAGGGTTAACATTAGATAATAAATATGTTAAAGACACATATAGACCTAAATATATTCTCTAGTCAAGAGTAGTAACAGCATGAATCAAGGTGACAACTTGTATATATGTATATACAGTATAGGTAGCTTAGTTTTTTGTGTTTTCTGTGTTGGTGTTAAGTTTCAGGACCATTTCTTATTGTACTACTAGTATGTGCAAGTAATTTGTTACTTTATAATCTTACCTCCTGATTGAGTCACAAACATAATCTCAACTTTAAGGTAGTTCTCTGGTGTAGATTATATTCTAAATTAAAGTATGTTTCATTAAAATATCTAAATGTCTAGTTTTAATAATCTACTCATATTGTGTAAACTATAACACCAACAGTTTTTTTTCTGTTCTAATTTGTGTTTTGATATTATGGAAAATAAATAAAAAGACATTTGAAAAAAAAAGAATTACAGTAGTTGGTCTAGAGTGTAAAAGGTTCAAGGCTGTTAGGTGACAAATTGATTAACTACAAAAAAAAACTAAAAGTTACTGTCCTTTTGAGTTGAAAGGGACTTCTTCTTCTTTAAGGAGGTCTCAGAAATTTGACTCAGTCCCATACGCTCTTTCTCTCTGTCTTTTCCTCCTACTGCATCCTCTTCCATACCAAAGACAGTTGGTATTGTGTCCTTGATTTAAAATGTAGTTTTAAATTATGTTGAATGAAGATGAAGAAAAGAGAGCACTGCAGATTCAGAGACCTAAGGATATAGGATTCATTCTTTCACTTGTTAATGAGTATGGTGACTGGAAAGGCAGGAAGGAGCAATCACTGTGTCACTGGAGTGTTTCATAAAACAAGATAAAGGTATTATTGCACACTGAGGAGTAATGTCTTTCTGGCTACTATATGAAGATCAGCAACAGTGTTACAAAGTATTAGTGCTTTGGATCATAAGATCATAGGAGGTTACTAGGCTATTGGCCCTGATGCCCTTATAAGCCTAGCCAAGAGTATAACCCATGTTTAGACAAGTCAGCACCCAGAGCCCCTGTCCAGCAGGGACACAGGTGGAATCCCAGGGGTGTATTTTTTGTTTCCCATCCAGTTATCCAGGTTGCACTTAAAAAGGGATAATGAGGTACTCTGCGTAATGTGGAGAGGGAGTCTATTCCACAGATGGTGGAGTCTCTGGGACACAAATCTGTCCTGCTAACAAGTCCTATTGATATCACAGACCAGGTTGAGGTCGCACATATGGGTTGCTCGAGCGAAGCTTGACTTGTGGATATGCAGCAGTCCCATCAAGGTTCATAGGTTCATAGGTTCATACTAGGCTATCTGCCCGAGGGCATTTACAAGCCTAGCCCATAGTTTTGTGGCTTACGCCACCCCTTTAGTATGGGGAACTATACCCATTATTTTGCTGTGCCTCTGTCGAGCAGTGACACTGAGGTAATCCCTGGGGTATATCTGCGATCTCCCATCCATTGGTCAAGATTTCTCTTGAACAAGGCCAGCGAGGTGCTCTGCCTCACATATACCGGGATTTTATTCCACAGCATAGGGAGTCTTTGGGTGATGAATCTATCCCTCCAGCACGTCCTATTAATAGCTGTGTCGAGGTTTAAGTCTCCGCCTTGTGGCTCTGACGGATCTAGATTTTTGAGGTGAAGCATATTCATCAAATCTGGGTTTGACATGGCCTTGTATGTTAGGCAAAGGTCACCTCTGAGCAAGTGCGACTGAATAGAGCTGGAGTTCTTTCAGTCGGGCAGCATAGGACAGATGTTTGAGACCCTTTATCCTTATGGTGAGGAACTTTTGTGGCCTCTCCAGCTGCTGCAAGTGTCGGGTCAGATACATTCGAATGGGGCATTGTACTCAATCATTGGTCTGATGAGTGATGAGTATAGGGAGACTATGACCTCCCTTGATCTAGATGAGAATCCCTTCATGATAAGGTGGGCAATGTAGAAGGTCTTCCTAACTACTTTAGCTACATGGGTGTCGAATGACAGACTACTATCAACCTGGGTCCCCAGGTCCCTGATAACTTCTTCTGTGCTCAGTGGATTGCCACCTATTTGGTAGCTAGGGGTAACCTTGTTTTTCCCGAAGGGTATGACTATGCATTTTTTGGCATTTAACTTTAGGCCATGGCTCTGGCACCAGTTATCCATTTCTGTGAGACCCTTCTGAAGGATATCTGTGTCAGATGTGTTTTCTACTATGGCGCCCAGTTTGCAGTCATCTGCAAACTTTGTCAGCCATAACCCTCCTGTGTTTGCTTGTACTTCGGAAAAGTAAAGGTGCGGCCTGAGATTGCTTTGTATGCCAGACAGAGGTCACCTCTGAGGAGTCTGTATGAAACTGAGTAGAGGTACATGGCTTTTAGCCTATCTGTGTAGGGTAGGTGTTTGAGGCCCTGGATTCTCCTGGTGAGGAACCTCTGTGGTCTCTCCAGCTGCTGCATATGCTTTGCAAGGTACATGCCGAAGGGGGCATTGTACTCAATAATTGGCCTTATAAGGGAAGAATACAGGGATCTTATGACCTCTTTGTCCCTGGTTGAGATACCCTTACTAATGAGGTGGGCCATGTAGAAAGCTTCCCGTACAATGGAAGCAACATGGTGGTCAAAAATCAGGTTGCTATCAACCTGGGTGCCCAAATCCCTCACTATTGATTCTGTACTTAGGACATTGTTATTAATGTGATAATATGTGGGGACATCACTCTCCCCAAAGGGGATGATGATGCATTTTTGGCATTCAGCTTGAGGCTATGTTGCTCACATCAGTCATTTGGGTGAGACCCTCTTGGAAGACGTCCACATCACTTGGAGAATTGATGACTGCACCCAGCCTGCAGCCATCTGCAAACTTGGTCAGCCATAGCCCACTGGTTTTGGCCTGCACCTCAGAGAGGTATATCCCAAATAACAGAGACGCAAAGACTGATCCCTAGGATATGCCACTTGTTATGGGTCTACTGCTTGAGGTGGCTTCCCCTATTTTGATTAGGTGGATTATATCAGTGTGCCAATTTGCTACCCATCTGGTAACATATGGATTGATGCCTAGTTGACAGAGTTTATCTACTATGTCCGAGTGGGGTATAATGTTGAAGGCTTTGGACAGGTCAAGGTAGGTGGTGTGCACCATCTTCCCCTCATCCATGGCTTTGGTGACTGTCTCAAAGAAGTCTACCAGATTTAACAGACATGACCTCCCCTTGACAAAATCAAACTCTGTGGGGTCGAGTGTTTGGAGGTTGCCAATGTCCCTATTAATGATGTTCATGATAATCCGTTCCATGGCCTTGCAGATCAGATTAGTTAGGCTGATGGGTCTATAATTTCCTGGATCACTGGATGCTCCACCTTTGTGTAAAGGGATGACAGTGGCTATCCATCACTCAGTTGGGAAAAAAGACAGTACTCAGGCTTTGATTGAATCGTATACCTAATGGTGCTGCAAGTTCATATCTGAGTTCATGAAGGATGCAGCCTGGGATGTTATCAGGTCCCATGGAGGCTGTATTTTTTTGTCTTTGAGAGGACAGTAATGACCTGTTCCCTAGAGATAAGGGGTGGAGGGCAGGTACTGGGAATGTCCTGATTTACTGATGGGGGACGGAGGGGAGAAGTTTTTGCTGAATCTGTCAGCCAGTAGATTGGCTATATCTACAGCATTTGTGTATATGATGTCCTTGACCACCAGTTCTGAACAGATCTGTGTGCTTCCTTTGAGATTATGACTGCCTCTAGTAGATGTGGCCAATTTGGACTCAATGTCGGCTTTAGAGGATTTCACTAGTGCTCTTATTTGCTTGTTCAGGCTAAGGAGAGATTGCTTCCAATTGGGCACCTGTTACCACTTGGTCCTGGACAGCATTTTTTTTCCTTTTGTTATATAGTTTATTTATTGCAGATGTCTACCAGATAGGTTTACTCTCCTTTGCGGAGAATGATTTTTCCTGTCTGGTATTCCTGACTCCATGCATCTATATAAATGCTCATATAGTACTCCGATTTGGACATTGGTGCCAGTTCCTACAGTGGGGATGGGGGCTGTGAAGCTTTTTATACCATCCCTCAGGAGGCTGTAATCAGCTTTGGAGAAGTTTTTTTGTTTGACTCTAGCTAGAGGTGGGGGGGGGTCAAGGGAGATTGTGACTTTGAAAGTGACTGCTTTATGGTCGGGTCTTACCAGGGAGGATGATACCGTAGAGGTGTTGCAATGGTTACTATCAGGTCCAAGATATTATCACCTCTTATCCTGGTATTGACTAGCTGTTCCAACGCATTTGCATTGATAAATTGAGGAATCTCTGGGCATTTGTGTTCTGGCATGAGTAGTTTTTCCACTCTATGGTTGGGTAATTAAAGTCACCCAGGATCAGGGTAAAGTATTGAATCTTGATAGATATGAAGAGGTCCGGATAGGTGGAGTCGGCATCTTGAGTCAAATTTGGGGGCCTGTAGCTAGCTATAATTTGAATAGGAGCCTTGTCAATGGTTAACTGCACCTGGAGTGTCTTTGTGTCATGCTGTTTGACCAGCCTGGAGGTGTGTGTGTATTTAATATATATTGAAACTCCACCTCCTTTGGCTTTGCTGCCCACACCTCAGGGTCTGAATGTATGATAGGATGAGTAACCAGGTAAGGCTGGGGTGCTCTCAACAGCTTTGGACCAGGTTTCTGTGAATGAACAAATGTCAACATCTTCCAGGGTTAAGAATGCTTACAATGAGTGCAGTTTCATGTTTAGACTCCTAGAGTTTAGCAGCATGACCATTAATTTGCATTTTGTTAAGGTTTTTAGGTTGGTAGTATTGACTTCATGACGTTTCCTAAAAAAGGCACTATGGGAGAAGCAAGGGCCTTTGTCAAAAGCCTGAAGTCCAAGTGAGGCAGATGCAGGCCATCTCTAGCAAAACACCGTGGCCTGTCAATCATATCTTCCCAGGCTGTCAGGCACTGGATCCCCCTGGAATGACACCAAAAACTAAGTCAATTGTTAAAGTCAATAATTTTCTGTTTGTACTGAGGCATCATTCTGGGTGCTCCTTAAGGCTAGGGACATTCCTGCCTGGGGCACATATTCAGGGATGTCAATCATGTCTCTCTTCATATAGTCCAAGGAGGTACGTCTCACATCGTTCACACCAACGTGGACTATGACAGAGTCATAACAGTTGTTGAGAGACTTGAGTGCATGTGTGATATGGTGGAGTCTGGCACCTGGCAAACAACTAACCGTGACTATCTCCTTATCCAGCCTGGTGAGAGGCACATCTGTGTGTCTCACAATGGAGTCTTCTATGACTAACATGCTGGGTCTGTGGTCTGGCATTATTGCTTGACTTAAATCCTTAATGATTGCCTAGAAAAGCAAACATTTTATGAGGGTCAGAGCAAACATCTGAAGCAAAATTAAGGAAAGCTCTGTGACATCAGGGACAGTTGAGCAGTATGTCAGCAGGTACTCCTTAGAAATCTAGTGAAAGTATATTAATATGATTAAATGTGCTAATTAGATTTCTGCAGTAGTGCAATAACTTATGACTGACATCTCCACACAACATTACACAGCTTTCAGCAATAAGGTTGATTTATGGTACTTGCTTCTGTCTGACATTAGCTATACCAAAGATGGGAATTTAGGAGACGGCTACAGTAAGCAGGGCAACCATGGATGGAGATAGTAGAGGACACTATCTCATTTGTAGTCCATTATGTTTATATCCAGGGACATAAGTGGTGCCTTATATTTATGAAAACCAAGCTTCTAAGCCACAATTTTAAGAATATTTAAGCTCCCTCACTATCCTAGTGAGCAAAAGTAAACAGTTAACTGATAGTATGTGAACCCCATTAGCATGGTAAGTAATTCTGATTTTCATTGCTGTATTGAATTATAACTGACTTTTATCATTAATATGCTTTGTGAGTTTCTGTACCTATAATTTATATAAGGAGCTCTACAAACCGAAATGTATTGTGTTTTGGAGTTTTTCTCCCCATGTTTCCACCACAAATGGACCCTGCTGTTTGGGAACATCTGTTCAACAAACACATATAAATAAAGCAGTGATCATACTATTCCTTGCTGTGCTGCTATTATTACTTCACAAAACATAACTTTATTTTTATCCTGCAATGCATTCAAAGATATCACTGTAATTTATTACTGAATAACGTTCATGATTAGTATGTTAGCATAGCGTAAAAGCAGTGTTGCGAGGCAGATATAGCGGTCTAAACTACATAAACTGAAAAATTTCCTTGAAATTTATACTTTAATAAAGAGACTGTGCAGTATTAAAGCTGATATCCATTTGAACCAAAGCTGAATTTATTTATTGTTTCTGCATCCAGATCACAGCAGATGTAGAAACCAAGGGATTCATCTTTCAAGGAATTGTTCATGGAAGGGATTTCGGAAAGTTTAAGTTTCAAAAACAAGGTAATTTTTTCCATTAATGATTTGAACAAATAGTTACCATGTACCCTTAATTGTGTTGTGTCTGTTTGATTACTATCTATCTATATGTGTGTGTGTGTGTGTGTGTGTGTGTGTGTGTGTGTGTGTGTGTGTGTGTGTGTGTGTGTGTGTGTGTGTGAGTGTGTGTGTGCACACATGCGCACGTCTTTTGTTGCACAATCACTATTTCAAACATAAAATAATTATCAAAAAGCATCAACCATAAAAATGTTAAAAAAGCACCCCCTACACTTTGCTTAAATATGCCAACCCTGAGATTTTACAACAGAGTGGAAAGGCATTCAATTGAGACATTTTCATTATCAGCATGCTGGTTAGAAACTGCATTTCTATATGTACAACATTTACAATTTCATTACCGGCACAATGGTTAAAATCACATTTTGGGGAAGTACAGCTTTTCTGGTTAAACATTTTTTGTAACATGCCTCCTCTTTCCACAACTGACTACTATTTCAGTTGTTTATGGTTTTTGGGTATTCATAGACATCTGTACATTTTAGATACATGCTTAGATTGCTGAGTTCTAAATAATGCACCATTAGCTAGTTGTCTTGCAGCTATCAACTGATCAGTAGTTCCAGGGACAGTCTGAAATGAACAGTTATGTAAAGTAGTTAGGAGTATGCTTTTAAATTAATCAGCAACTAAAATATTTGTCATTTTGCAGACTATAACCAAAGTTTATAAGATGCTTTAAATTAGAAATGTACACTCATGCTATTTTACTTGAATTAAATGTCCAGTTATGAAATTTTAAGACTTATGTTTCAGAAGACGCTCCAGCAAGAAATAGTTTTAAGTATTCCATATGGGCATCACCTTCCCTGTCTGTATGTGTGTGTGTATACATACACACACACACACACACACACACACACACACACACACACACACACACACACACACACACACACACACACACACATATATATATATGCAGTGGTTAAAACTTTTGAAAACTTGGTAATGCAAGATATACAGAATAACTGTACTAGCATATTTGTTAATCATGCTAGGAATCTTAATAAAGATGAATATGAGGCTTTGCAAACCCTGAGTAACAATAAGGATATTATCATAGTGGGGGCTGATAAGGGTGGAGCAACTGTGATTTGGGACAGGACTGAGTATACTCAAGAGGCTCTAAAACAGCTTAATGATCACGTCTCATATATTAAACTTCCAATGGATCCAACACATGATTTCAAGAGTGTAATAGATGGTTTTCTAAAGAGAGCATCAAAAAGAGGCATCATAACCGAGTCTTTATATAAACAACTGACAGTTGATATACCAAGGCATCAGTATTTCTATCTTGTCCCCAAGATACACAAAACCTTGATAGGCACCCCAGGTAGACCAATAGTGGCAGGCAGAGGTTCATTGACTGAACCACTCTCTGAATACCTGGAATACAGGTTGAAGCCTCTTTTGAGTCAGGTTAGGGCACGTATTAAAGATACCACCCAGTTTTTATCTTTAATGGGGGACTTACAGGTACCTGTGCAAGCATATTTAGGGACTTTGGATGTCCAATCCCTATATACCAGTATCCCCCATCAGGGTGGTATTCATGCCATACAATTTTGGTTACTACAAGCTGGTGTTTATACCAGGGATGATATGGATCTAATCATTAATATTTTAACTTTGGTATTAGAACATAATGTCTTCAGTTTCCAGGGTCAATGGTATCTCCAAAGTAAAGGGACAGCCATGGGGGCGACTTTCGCCCCAACTTATGCAGACCTATTTATGGGCTTTTTCGAGATACAATACATTTACCAGGCTGACTTTCCATTCAAAAAACAGCTTTTGATGTGGAGGAGATACCTAGACGACTGCTGGGTTATATGGAATGGGACTGAGGGGGTATGGAATGAATTTGTTCAATATCTTAATAGAAATGTCTTCGGGATAAAATTTACAGGTAAAATACACCTGTTTACAGTTGATTTTCTTGATGTGCATGTTACCAAGACATTGGATGGCACAATAGCCACTACTGTACATAGAAAACCATTTTCGAAGAACTCTCTATTATTGGCAAATAGTTGTCATCCACCCCATATAATTAATAACATACCCAAAGCCCAATTCCAACGTATCAGAAGAATTTGTTCCTCTGATGAGGAATATGATACACAAGCAGCAGTCTTAAAACAGAGATTCATGGACCGTGGATACTCTGAACCAAAGCTGTATACAGCTTATTCTGAAGGCAGAAAGCTGAATAGAACACAGCTGTTAGAACCTAAATCTGTTGATAATGTTAATGATTCTTCCGTGGTGAGATTTATCACCAGCTATGGTAGTAATACCTTTAAGATTAAAAAAATCATCTCTAAATACTGGCATATTTTTACAAGTGACCCCTTCTTTTCAGATATACTATCTGATAAATGTAATTTTGGCTATAGACGGGGCAAGACACTGGGGCAATGCTTTTCAGGTTTTAAGAATGAAGTCCCTAGTCAAAAATATATGTCTAGAGGTCGCCCGGGTTGTACCTTTTGTGGTAATTGTAGATACTGCAAATTAGTGTCTAGAACTTCTTCGTTTACATCTATAAACACCAGTAAGGTCTATGACATTAGATATCATATCAAATGCAGTAGTACTTGGGTGATCTATATGGCTGTTTGCAAATGTGGAGCTTTCTACGTAGGACAAACGTCCTGTAGTTTCAAACAAAGGATAGCCCTTCATGTTAGTGATATCAAATGCAAACGTGAAAGGAGCGCCTTATATAAGCACACTTTAGTACATGCAGCTTCTCATTTTATTTTTGTAGGGATTGATATGTTAACATCCAATGTCACTAATGAAGCTCTAAGACATCAGCTGTTAAACAATTTAGAACGCAGGTGGATTGTCAATCTTGGAGCACTATTCAAACCAGGGCTTAATGATCATTGGTGATCATGGTGGTCACCGTGCATTTTGGTATATATATTAATAATAAATATATATTTTTTTGTCAATAGGGATTTATACATGAGTTTTGATCTAGTAATATGGATAGTGGCTATATAATTATATGTTTCAATTTACCATTCCAACTAACAGGTTATATCTTTGTTTAATGTATTTCCATGTTTTATATTATTATATAAAACTAGCAGTCAAAATCTTGTATCATGCATTGGGTTTTACTATATGTATGTGATTACTGCATTTAAAACATACTGTGGAACACCACTAGGGGGCAGGGTAAATCCCTGCTATAAAAATGCATGTAAAATGTTTATTCTGCACTCACTGATGACGCTCTTTGGAGTGAAACCGGTTTGGGGGATGTGCATCACTAAATAAACAGCTTATTTTTAAGCTTAATGCTGCTCGTGTCTCCTGCTTTGTGCTGGAACTGCTTTTTGGTGTTTTTTATATATATATATATATATATATATCTTCATTTGATCGACAACCCATTTGACTGACAATGCATTTGACTGACAACTAGTACTTCAGTACACTTTAAGGCAAATGACAGGGATTTGTCCCCTTCCCCAATGTAGACCGACCCTGGAGTTGGTGTATATATATATATATATATATATATATACATATATATATATATATATATATATATACATATATATATATATATATATATATATATATATATATATATATACATACATATATATATATATATATATATATATATATATATATATATATATATATATATAGTTAGGGGGTGTAGGGGGTGCAGCCCCCACATTGAGGAGTGTGTGGGGCAAAGCCCCCCACCTATTTTGGTTTAAATTCTGTACTTTTTATGTTATTTTCTTCCTTTAAACACCCCCCCAATATATTCCAACTCCAGGATCACACTACATTGGGGAAGGGGACAAATCCCTGTTATTTGCCTTAAAGTGTACTGAAGTATTAGTTTCCAGTCAGATGAGTTTTCAGTCAAATGGGTTTCAGTCAAATGAAATTTCGATCAAATGAAGGTAACCCATATATATATATATATATATATATATATATATATATATATATATATATATATATATATCTATGGGTCTAGGACTATTCACTGAAAGCACATTTCACTGAAAGTCAAATGACTGTGCACAAATCACTGAAAGCTCAATTCACTGAAAACACAATTCACTGAAACACATTTCACTTAAAGTTATATATGGCCTTTCCCCCACTGTAGTGCAACAATGGAGTTAGTATATATAGTAAGGGTGGGTGTTGGGGGCACCGTCCCCCCACTTTGGGGGGTGTGGGGGGGCGCATCTCCCCACATAGTTTGAATATATATTATGTTTAGAAAAGAGTAATTTATGGGAATTGCAAGTATCCATGTGTATAGTTCAAAATATTTAAAATAGATGGGGGCTACACCCCGCACCTCCCCCCATTTCTATATATACTAACTCCAGGGTCGTGCACTTTCAGTGAAATGTGTTTCAGTGAATTGTGTTTTCCGTGAATTGAGATATCAGTGAATTGTGCACAGTCAAATGTGTTTCAGTGAAATGTGCTTTCAGTGAATAGTCCTAGACCAATATATATATATATATATATATATATATATATATATATATATATATATATATATATATATATATATATATATATATATATATATATATAGATATATATATATATATCTATATATATATATATATATATATATATATACTTTATGTGCTTCACCTTTTGGCTGTGAAGATGATGGGGTATTAAGAAAGGTCTCTAATGTTGTGGCACCGTTCTAAATAAGACAGATGTATTAGCTCAACACTGCCAGACATTGAATAGCTATATATGATATCCAGCTTAGAGCTAAATTGCTGGAGAAAGGGCTACATAGTAATGTATCACAATGATTTTATTACCATTCATTGTGCTTCTGAAGTTAATGAACTATGATGGGGTCATGTGACCAAAGTGAGAGGGTCAATAATGTGGCATGTTCAACAAATGTCAAAGGGGGATGGCACAGCTTTCCACTTTAGCATATAAATGTGGAGACAAGGGGGAGATAAGAAAACCAAAAATGGGAAAGGAACAAGCAGAGGAACACACACAAAGATAGCATTATGGGAATATTGGTTAGGGAAGGAGGGCATATTTCTGACAGACAAGTGCCCATTTTAATTTTAAGAAGAAGGGTGGAAAGAGATGGTCACAAGGAGCATGTGCAGTGAGGAATGACTTTATAAGAAAAGTAACAGAGGATGACAAACATAAACTGAAGACAGACAGACAGTGAAAGAATGGACACAAAATGGGACAACAGGGGAGAGCGCCAGACAAACAGAAAGTAAAGTTGATATCAGAAGGATTAGATCACAAACAAGGTCTTAGGAATAACAGATATGGTGGAAAACACCATGATAGAGGATAGGGTGGGCTACAGAAGGTCTGCTTGACCATTCCAAAGGAAGACCCAGTCAGATGCTAGTTGCTTCCATGTTGACATCATAGGCAAGCCCCACCTCTCTTGGGCTAAGGGAAGAGGCTATGCAGCTTTATTAGCAACACAAAGACATGCTTCAGCTACTTGCCATCTGCAGTCATAACCAGCTGATTCACTTACCTACAAGTGAGCCAGTGGAGCCCCTTCAAGCCATTCTCAAATACTCCCCCCAAGAATTGGCCAAAATGACCACCATCAACCCCTCCAGTCACTTTCCACAGGATGACCTTCATCCTCAAGTGAAGAGGCAGATTTGGGTATTGCTGGTGACTTAACAGCAAGCACTTTGACTGTTATGGGTCCATACGGCTACCACTGTATCACATCCAGTACCACAGCTCATCAGTAGAAGGGGTGGTTGAGAAAGAGAAAAAAAATATGATACATTAGTACACATGTATGTACTTACATATTTACTTCAAATGATAGATATATATGTGGTACACTTACCCAATTAACTGCAGAACATGGCAGTTCTCCTGAGACAGGCTCCTTGATTTAATGCTATGCCCCTGTCACTGTGAGTAAAATAGATAGTAATCAGTGAAATGTGTCCCAGTCAACAAAAGCCAAGGAAGGCAAAGGACAGTAGTCAGAAAATACAGTGTAAACCAATATGCACAATGCTCACTATAAATGAATGTCTCTATCTCTGTCCCTAACCTCTGTCTCCCATTGCTAGATCAGGTCAGCGTGGTGCCTCAGCACGTTATTGTATGTATGATGGAACTGCTCACCAAAGCGAGTGTTACCAGAGACACCACTCATCACACTAGCAAGCTGGTGCCAAACATCAGTTCGATACATGTCACCTTGATCAAAACAGACACTACCTGTAATCTATGTCCAGCAAAAACACAAAGATCTTGGCCTTTTAGCTGCAACAGCAGGGAGACCTGTTGAAGTCAGTACCTGAAGAGGCAAAGTCCACTCCCCTTGTGATAATAAGGAGGAAATAGTAATCAGGTTATGGAAACCACATGAGAAACATTGTGGGGTCATAAATACTAACGGTCTGTTACCTCCACACATGGGCAGTAACAGTGGGGCTCACATACTCTTTGCAGAAGTACTACATAATCCCTTTAGACAGGACACCTTATGCCCTGAAACGGAATGGCCACACAGTACACCCAAACAGTGATCACAACTTGGACACTCCACCCCAAGAATGAAAGATATCCCCTCTGCTCCCCCATCCCTCATAGACATGAGCATGGCTATCTCCTTTTCCCCAGGACATTTATGCAAATGATGATTCCTGTGCCCTGCCCACCCCACTGGCCTGTGTGAATATAGTAATGTTTGATGCATAGCTTTTCCAGGCATTGCACTTTAGTTCAGTGTCTGGGTGTGTTAATGCATGTATCCGTTTTATTCAGTGTTGTCCATGTGAAGACCCATAGATGTGGACCAGATATTCCCTCTTTGCCATTGCTTTTATGTATTACACCAAACCTCTGTCTCACATAGACTACCACTGCAATCAGTTACTTGGATGACTCCTCACCCAACTCTTTTTGCTCTGCTGTCACATGTCTGTTAGACAGTACTATGATATTCTCATATTGTACCTGTTTTCTTACCACCATATTGTGTAACCTAGCATGGACCGCAAATATCTTAGTACAGGTCTCCAATGTATACTGCAGTATGCCACCATAAATCCAAACACATGTTCAGTGATGCTCCATGTATGCAGCAGTGTGATGTTGTAAGCCATCTCTGGGAGCTGCAGATTGGGGTCATCAGTCATGGTTCCAAGGCATAGCCTGCATCACATGCAACACACAGTAGAGGACACCATTATGAGTTGCCTGCAGCCTACATCCACGAGAACAACAATTTCAGGACTCTGCAACTGTCAATGTGAGCATCTACCACCTAGATGACCTGTGGAAGCCACCCTGCATGATGCCCTGGTAGAGCTTCCACATTTAACAGCTGTGCTTCTACATTTAACAGATGTGGAAATCATGGGAATGGCCTGTGTGCATTATATGCCAACTTGTAGTTTATAGAGTGAAAGCTTTTTTGGTTGATATGATGAAAGCATGTGGAGTGGGCGGGGCTTTGGTAGCAATGTAGATGTAAGTCTATACACACAAGACATCAGGGAAATGTGCTATGTCATGAAATGTCCACATAACTGAGGTTCCCTTCTCTGCTGTCTTTGGAAACCTAATATTCTCCCTAAATGCTGCAACCTCAGGGCAGGAAACTGGTGTAGAATTTGATAAGTCATTCTCTGTGAAACTCCTAATAAGTATCCTGTCAGACAGTTTAAGGTCCTCTTTACATGTATGGTTAATGCTACACAGCCTTTATGTCCATGAAGATAGCCATTCTACTCATCTGCTTTGGTTACATGTGTGGATGACTCATGCATTTTAATTCCCCTATGGTGTCTCTTTCTGCCTGTTAATTCCCCTGTGGTGTCTTTTGCTGCAATGTTGTGGTTGACAATGTCCTGTTCATGAAGGTGATGGTGTGTAGGGGAACCTTCTGTGAAGCAGAGGGCAATGATGTACAATGTTGTGAACCCTGAATCTGATGGTGGCCACTAACTCATGCTGTGCTCTGCTAATGCTGATGCTAATCCTTGCTAACCCATTTAACATAGCGAGACACCTTTAAAAAAAGCAACGGAGATAGAAAGATCTTTGTTACTTTTTTTAAAGCTGTCTCGCTATGTTAAACTCATTTAACATAGCGAGACAGTGTGTAAAAACAACGGAGATCTTGCATTCTCAGTTGCTGTAAAAAAAGAGTTATACTAATGGAAAAAGTCTGGGCAACCGGACTTTTTCCATTACTATAACTCTGATTTACAACATGCATGCTGACCAATCAGCATGCACGTTTTGGAATATTAATGGGGGGTCGTTGTATAATATGTTCTTCTGACATCTATATTTGAGCTTATTAACAAATATCACCTTGCAGTAACATAAGCATTTTTTCAATTAACATCTGAATATCAAAATTCATTTCATCAAACAAACTAAATGGCCATACAGCTCAACTGATCACAAAATGAAAATAAATGCTATTGTTTGTGATCAATGTTTAAAAAAAAATGTCTGAATAGTGATACTGTTAGGGACAGGGATTTTCAGAAGGTAAAGTGTAGGGTTGGGGTTAGGGGCAGTGTTAGGATAAGCAGACTTGATTAAGAATGTGCAGGTGGGCTTTGGTGTTACAACACTTCATTAATAATTAACTAGAAGTGGCTGACTGTTACTAATATATATATATAAACAATTTAAACAACTGATGCAGTGTCTGTACCACAGTGCATGCGCACACACTCGCAAGCACAGACACACACATGTATGTGTACAGGTCTGTGTGTGTGTGTGTGTGTGTGTGTGTGTGTGTGTGTGTGTGTGTGTGTGTGTGTGTGTGTGTGTGTGTGTTTTGTACTGGTATATTAATGTATCAAAGTCCAAACGTTCATAAAATAAATGCAGTTTTATTGTAAGCACATGTCAGTAAACCAACACCTTCTCATACATGCAGGTGCACCAAAGGAAATAACTTTCTGTAATGCCAACAAAAACAGAAAAACAAAATGCAAAATGCCTTCTTTCTTTCAAAATTGAAGAGTCTTGTAAACATTGGAATGCAGTCTCTTACATGAGGTCCACAAATTCTTCTGGGCTGAAATTAATCTTCACAGCACATAGCTGCTTCCAAACAGTTTGGTTCTGTCTTAGTTCTTTTGTAGAAAGATGTCCAGTTTTCCTCTGGTATTATCCACAATAATTCTTGCTACAGCAAACCACACAGAACTGATGTCTCAGGTACATGGTCAATCTCTCTGAGAGATTGACTTCACTCTGAATTGGAAAGGCACCCCTGTATGTTATTTACTTAATTAGACAGTTGATCTATTAAAGACCTTATTAAGTGAGCCATGTCAGTGTCTTAAAAAGGTTGTACACTCTCCCTTGGTGCTGGAAGATCAGAAGGCTGTGGGTTCCATTCCCACACCAGGTAACTGGATTAATGTTCAAACCACTTACACTGCAATGCAGCATGAGGAGCAAGGTGCTATACTTCTGAGTTTACCACCCATTCGATAAGATGTTAAATTGATGCCCCATCTGCTTCATTTAGTGGTAGTTCAAGTGGATGCAAAAGATCCCACAGCACCTATCGAAAATAATAAAATTTCCAGATGTCCTGACCAAATGTCTTCTAGATGTATAAATCCCACCTTGTGTATCCCCTGAAAAGAAAACATTAGCCTAGTGGTACACACCTGGTCCACAAAAGATGGCTAGATAGATGGACAGGTAGATAAACATGTAAAATACTGTTTGCCTAATACACAATGGTACCTGACTAAGGCAATTATTTATTTTATTTTTATTTTATTTTATTTTACATTTGTTAACCGGGCTAGTCTGGCTGGATACATGTCCATTTTCAGCAGAGGCCCGAGGAGAAAAGCTCCACTATCAGAAACTAAAATACACTACAGTTTATAAAGTCACTAGTAGTACTAACTATACAAATAAAACTAAACTAATATAGTATAATACGGCTACATACAAGTACAAATACGTTTTTGATGTAAAAACCTGAGTAGATGACAATTAAAATTCAGTCGGGGACTGAGGAGAAAAGTTTCAGTGTCAACATAACAATTTAAAGTAGAAAAATATCCATAGTAGTTAGTCATGAACAACAAGTAGGTATTAGTTGTAAGTATAAAAGTGGTTAAATATATAGTGTTAACATGCAGGTTAGTAGTGTAAAAGATTTTAAGAGGCTAAAGAAAGTCTAAAGGCAAAAATGACGTAAAGAGAAAGGAATGATAAGTGCGGCTACTGTTAGGTACAGGAATTCTGGACTTAGTGAGGTTAGGAACTAGCAGTAGGAAAAGGAGAGGGGAAATAAGAGTTAGAGAGGAAATGTTAGAAGTAAAACAGGATTATAGGAGGTCAGCTAAAAGAAGCAGGAGACAGACAATCAAAGAGGTCAGAGGGGAGTCAAACAGAACTGAGAACAGAAGAATAGAGATAAATAAAAGGACTGTGGAAGTCAGTTTAAGTTAGAACAGAAGAGCAAAAGTGCACATGTGCAGACTGAAGAGAGTAGTAAGTTTGCTGGGGTCAGTCAGGATTGGAGCAAGGGCATAGCCAGTGAGTTATTAGGTGCGTTTTCATCTGTTTTTTGAAAAGCTGACATGAGTCTAGGGAGGTCAGTTCTGTGGGGAGTTTATTCCAGTAAGAACCAACAATGTTTGCAAATAAGGAATCTCCTGATTTATTGTGAGATTTCACGGTAGTAACTAGTACATTGTTAGCTGATCTAAGTGAAGTGAGATTTTTATAAGGAGTGATGAGTTTATTTAGTATGGGTGTGTTGGAAGGGTGATGTAGAATTTTAAAAGTGATGATAAGCTGCTGTAGTAGTATTAGGTTGGGAAGTTCAAGCCAGTTTAGTTTTTTTAAGTTAAGACAGTGATGAGTTTGGAATAGAGAGCCAGTGGCAAATCTGGCTATACTGTGGTAGGCGGTATTCAGTTTTTGAAGATTAGCTTTAGAAATATTGATAAAGGAAGGAGAGGCATACAATAATGTAGAAATTAGGTGAGTTTGGGCTAGAGTCACTCGGGTAGTAGTAGTAAGGAAGGGCTTAAGTCTGTAAAGGGCACCCATCTTTTATTGACTGACTTGATAGTTAAGTCAATGTGATAGTCAAAATTTAGCTGATTGTCTATGGTTATACCTAGCAGCTTAGTGGACGAGTCAGGTTGGATGACAGTGCCATTGCATGATACAATGGAAAAAGTGATAGGGGTGGATTTAGAGGTAGGGGTGAAAAGTAGTAGTTTGGTTTTTTTGGGGTTTAGGAGGAGACAGATATGTTGGAACCATTTTTCTGCTGCAGTGAAAACCACCTGGGTAGCGGAGTGGAGTTGTGCTGGTGATGAAGCAGAGCAGATGAGAGTGGAATCATCTGCATACTGAATACAAGTGGATGAAGGAAGGGAGGCGGACAGGTTATTTATGAAAATAGAGAAAAGTAGGGGACCTAGGATGGATCCTTGTGGAACGCTAATAGTAATTGGGAGTTGAGAGGATAGATGACTGTCCCAGAGGACTGCTTGTTTTCTATTAGTCAGGTAAGAGTTGAACCACTGTAGTGCCTGTGAGTCTAGTGAGAGGGATTGTAGGGTATCGAGGAGAAGTTTATGGTTGACCATATCGAATGCTTTAGAGAGGTCTAAGAATATTGCAGAGGTGAACAGGTTGTTGTTGCGGTTTCTATTGATAGAGTCAGTGAAGGAGAGAAGGGCAGTTGAAGTACTGTGGTAGGGTCTAAAACCATGTTGTGAGTCTACAAGCAAATTGTTATTTAAGAGGTAATGTAGAAGTTGATGGTGAATGCAGCGTTCCATTATTTTGGAAAGAGGAGATAGGAGGGCAATAGGCCGAAAATTGGAGAGTTCGTTGGAGTTACCTCCTTTATGGAGGGGAATAATATGGGAGATTTTCCAACAGGATGGTATTTTGGATTCAGTTATGGTTCTGTTTATTAGGATGGAGACTGGGTAGGCTATCTCGGATGCAGCTAGTTGCAGATATTCAGCTGGAAGCTTATCTGCAGAAGGGTGCAGGGTTTGAGTTTGGATAGTAGCTTGTGGATGTAGGTTGTTGAGACAGTATTGAGCTTTAGTATGTGTGTGCTGTTTTGAGTGGGGGTAGATTGGAGGGTTGAGGGGGGAGTCATGGTACTTGCAAGTGAGGTGACTGTCTGAGAGAAGAAGTTGTTGAAATTGTCGGCTATTATGTTCGGTTCGGTTTGTGCTAGGCTATCTGGGGTAGGTGTTTTGGTGTTGCCTGGGTGGAGTAGTTTGTTTATTCCTGACCAGAATTGTTTAGGGTTTTGGTGTTGGTTCTGTTGGTATTGAAGGTGGTAGTTTTTCTTGTCCTGAATGGTAAGCTTCTTAGTTTTATTTCTCAGTTGTTTGAAGTTTTGATGGTCAGTTGGATTTTTGTGGACCTCCATTTAGACCATAGTTTATTTCTAGCTCTCATAGTTTGTTTAGTTGTTTTAGAGAGCCAAGGGGCTGCTTTGGATTTGACTCTGACTAAGCGGGATGGAGCATGTTGGTTAAGAATTTGTAGGAAGGTATTGTTGAAATGGGTTACAGCCTCATCTATTGGGAGGTATTTTAGAGTAGACCAGTTGTATTCCTTGAGTTCATTCTGAAAGGATGCTAGGTTGAAGTTTGTTTTGTTGTGTTTGGTACGATAAGTAGTTGGTTTGGGATTGTTGAATTTTTGTTTAGTGATAAAGGTAAGAAGGTGGTCACTGATATTGTCAGGGAGTATTCCTGTTTTGTAGGAGAGGGGATTGTTGTTGGTCAATATCCAGTCTAGAATGGTTTGTTTGTGGGTGGATTTATTTATTCGAGTAGGTGAGTTAATGGTTTGATGATAGTTAAAGAGATTAAGGTGGATGGAGGGTGAGGGGGATTTGCAGGAGTTCCAGTCAATGTTGAAATCACCTAGGAGTATGGTTTCTTGGGGAAAGCTACAGGAGGCCCAGCTAAGGATATTTTCTAGGGTATTGATGTTCTTACCTGGGGGGATGTAGGAATATATAATGTTTATAGCTTTGGATTTATTTACTTGGAGTTTGGTGCAAAGTATTTCTGCATTTGCTGGGGAGGGGGGCAAGGAGTTAATTAAGGCTACCTGAAGTTGAGATTTGTATAGGATGGCGACTCCTCCACCCTTTTTATTAGGACGATCTAGCCTTAAGGTGCTATAGCCTGGGGGAGTAAATTCATTATCTTTGGTGCTGGGTTTAAGCCAGGTTTCTGTGAGACAGAGGATATCAAAGGCATAGAAATCAATTAAGGCATGGAGTTGTGTTATTTTGTTATTAATGCTACGAATATTTAAGTGAGCAATGGAGAGGGAGTCAGTGGAGAAGGGCGTGCTAGTAGCGTTAGCTATATGGCTTGAAGGAGTGGGATTGGTGATGGTATTGGGACCTGGGTTGGGGTGGATGTCCCCATGTATCAATAAAAGTGTTTGTGTGGTTTGAAAGATATTTGTGTACTTGATGGCTATTAGATAGAACCGTTTGGAGGTTGTGAGTCTGTAATGGTGTAATTTATGGAAACGAGGGGGAAGGTAGGGACTGGTTGAAAGTATATTAATGTGGGTTTCGTCAGGTCGAGGAAGTGTAGTTGTACTATGTTTGGTTACTACAGGAGGTTGGCTAAGCCTGAGATGTTCGTAGGAGGTAAGAGTGTAGTAGTAAAGCAGGATGTTAAGTAGGAGAAGAGGAATTATTGAGTTAAGGGTTAAAGGCATAATTTTTATAGAGTGAAAGTTTGTAAGTATAGGACTTCACGGTGTAAAGTAATAGGTAAAGTTAGTATGGATTTGCTAGATGAGAGAGGGTGTGGTTATATGAGTAAGGGGTTAAGTGGTAGATGTGCAGGAAGTAGAGATAGGTATATTGATAATTAGGGGTGTGTCTAAGTAAGTTTAAAGGTAGGACCCCTAGGGGTGGGTGGGAATTGGGGGTAGGGTGGGGAGCGGAGTGAGCGTAGCGAACGGAGCGGGGAAGAACAGGACAAAAGTTGCAGAAAACAATCAGGCAAGAAGAGAGAAACAGGTGTAATGGTAAGGGTGAGTTCAGCAGTTTAGAGTTTGAGGAGATTGAAAGGTAAGTGGGGGTAACAAGAAAGGACAGTAGGTAAAGGTCAATAGTTCTATATTCAGCTTGCATTCAGAATATGTATATCATGTTTAAAAGTAACAGATTCGTTTGAAGCATTTATTCACACTTTGAAACATCATTCTGGCAAGAACCACCATACTATGTTACAGTGTCATCTCCCCCTCCCCAGTCTGAAAACCTCAATTTCAAGCATAATATATGGGCTATGAGCCATATACAGGCCACCTGTGTTATGGTGGGTTGAGCACAGTCTGTGTTTCAACATAAATTGAAGAGGCTTCAAGGAAAGTACCCACCTACATTGTTTTGCATTTCCATTCTGCTGTCTGTTCAGCCACTGTAGTGGGGCATGGTCTGTGACCAGTTTAAATTCTCAGCTGAGAAGGTGGCACTATGTGAGGTCATTCCTTTTCACCTACAATACAGGCACTTAGTTTCAGCATCTAACTCTACTACTAAGAAAAAAACAGCTTATGCTAGTACCCTTTAGAGTCAATTGCTATCGCTATCTTGTTTTTTTTTTTTCTTTTTCCTTTTCTTTTCCTTTATATGCCTTTCATAAAGTAGTAGGCAGAGCCATTTTAAATTTTTCAATGGCTATGACTTTTTTATCATTTCACATTTACTGTATTGACCCTCAGAATCTATCCACGGTTTATGTATGTGTTTGAGATCGCATAGGTAAGGTTTACCCTATTTCTTTCTAAATAAGACATAGCCAAAGAGTAAGGCCTAGCATGTTTTTTCCAGAGTGTTCATGATATAAGCCCTACACCAAAAATAAGCCCCAGTTCCAATTCTTACTGTAACCTAATCATCACTCACACTTGACAGTTGAGATCCTTGGCCCATAAACCCACACACGTGTACTTTGATCGGTCAAAGTACAGACGCTTGGGAAGCACGTGTTCATGGTAACGAGCAGCTGTGGTAGTATCTTCTCTTCATAACTGGTGCCATTTTGTGTTGCCACTCCGGTCGTGTAAGTCTTCAATTAACCCCCACCCTAGACAAGATGAGTGCAAAAAGAAAGAGCTATTCCATCGAGTACAAGAAAGGAATCGTGGAGGACTCCTGTGGAAAGAATCTGATGGCTTTCTGTAAAGAGAAGAGGTTAGATCTCTGAATGGTCTGAAAATGGTGAGTAGCATACGTTAACCTCAGTCAACAGGCCGACGAGTGAAACACTAAGAACTGTAAGTGTGGATCAGGTTAGCAACCATTATTTCCTGAGCATGAAGACATCATCTGTGAGTGGTTTGCGAACAGGACAGCAAAGGCTTTGGTTGTGCGCAGGGCTGATATTCAAGCATTTGCCCTTGCAATAGCACCACAGTTACAAATATCCACAGAAGAATTCAAAACATCACAACATTGTCTGGCTGGCTTCCTTCAGTGATATGAACTGTCTCTAAGAAGATCAACAACACTGTTCAAGCTGGAAGATACTGAAGTTATTAAACATGCACTTGTGTTCAAGTCCTTTGTTGATGGCATTGACTTTTCTAAATACCAACTCTCAAACATGATTGCTATGGATGAAACTGCAGTGTTTATGGGCCAAGGATCTCAAACAACAATTGTTCAGAGGGATGCCTCGTCAATCTACATTCCCTAGACTGGTTACGAGAGTGTATATCTTACTTGTATTTTGACAATTCATCTAGATGGAAAGAAAACCCCACCTCTAATCATTAGTAAGGGAAAGAAAGATAAGACTGAACGTGTTTCAGCCATTTACATTCTTAAAACTGAAAAAGCTTGGTGCACACAAGCAGTTATAAGGAAGTGGGTAGATGTAATGTTGCCACTTGTTTTGCAAGGTGGCAAAAGAGGTCTGCTAGTCTGGGAATTGGCCAGCACTCACTGCGCTAAAGAAATGAAGAAATTCCTAGCACGGAGGAGAATAGATCAAATATGGATTCCCGCAGGAATGACTGCCTATCTCCAGACTCTTGATATTTTCAATAAACAAGCCATTCAAGGGCCATTTGTGCATAGAACTCAATGACTACATTGAAAATAGAATGGAAAGAAATCAGCATGGAAATTTTGTGAAGCCTAGCCTGCAAGAGGTCATGACTTTGATGAAAAATTCATGGGATAAAATCACTGACAGCTATGTTGCCAATGCACTACAAGCAGGCTACTTGGACAAGCAGTGCTCATTTAAGGAGAGCTCAGTTGCTAAACATGACAGACTCGGGCCAATGGTGCTACAGGAAATGGAGTCGCGAGAAATTCAGGCCAAAAGTCGGGGGTTGGACACTTATGACAATGTCCGAGAAGAAGATGACATGACTGTATTTGAATAACTGTGAAAGCCAAGGTGCAGATATTCTGGACTTGAAATGTTTGTTGCACTGTTTATGTAGAATTCACACATAACTGTCAACCCATTATTAGAACTGTTCTCCAGTAATAGAAAAGTATAAAATAAATGTCAATTAGTGTACATGAATAAATGTCGATTTTTGTACATGAAGAAATGTCGATTTGTGTTCATTAATTAATGTCGATTTTTGTACATAAATAACTGAATAAAGGAAGATTGTTGTATGGTGCAGGTAAATAGTAAGCCCAAATGCGCATTTCGCTGGGAGAAAGAATATAAGACCCGGTGTTATTTTCGGGGAAATACGGTACCATTTTGTGATGATTAATAATCAGATATTAAACTTATGAGCTTGTACCTTATAGGTATATCCGGGTTGGGCTAGCAGTGACTTAATTACTTTTTCACAGTCTAAATAGTCCTGTCCATGTTCCTGAATTTTTTAAAAGGTTGTCCAATAAGCTACGCTGAACTGAGAGAATCCTAGCCAACACAAATTGATCCCATGCCTCCTGGTGTTTACTGCTGAATGGCTGCTTGCTAGGTATGCCTTGAAATCTTCACCTGTGATCAGTTTTTCAGTCTTTGACATTGACATAAATCTGACAATAGACACCATGCCTTCATGGGCAGTGGCTGTTGTTTGCAGTAGTTGCTTGACTGTGGTTATTTTGAGGTTTTAGCAGGTTTGATTATAAGTGCACTCTAACTACTCACAGTAAGAATGACCAGTTAGCAACCCCACAGGCATACTTTCTTTTCAGGTATGCTAAAGTGGGTCAAAAGGTATGGCATTGTCCAGGCTGTAAGAGGAAAATCATGATTTTCTGGCATAGTACCAAATTTAAAAAATGTGCCCTTTGCGCCCAGCAGTGCAGTATATTAATGCACCAAAGTCAGCAAGTTCATAAAATAAACATAGTTTTATTGTAAAGCTAAACAAATGAACATGGTACCATTTTATCATGCAAACAACTGCACCAAAGAAATTATGCATTTTTTTTGTAATTAAAGCCAAAAAAAAAAAAAAAAACATGCAAAATACCTTTTCCCATAGCCATCACAGTTTCTTAAATATAGAGATACAAGCTTTTACACAAAGTCCAGTAATTGAAGTCCATAGTATATAGGTAATTCCAAGTGTCTTCCTTTCTATCTCTCACTCTCTCTCTCTCCCTGTATCCCTTTCTTCTGTCTAGATTCCTTTGTAGACAGCTGCCCAGGTTTCCTCTAGTATAATCCACACTGATTCCTTTTACTGCACCATATAATGCAGAAACAATGTCTCAGGAGAACAATCCCCAGTTATGAGAGTCCAACTTCACCCTGGATTAGTAGGACTAGAGCCTCTCTGTCTATCTTATACATCATTGTCTGTCTTATACATCATTAAATTATACAAATGATTTAATAAAGACCTACTAACTGAGACATGCAGGAATCCTATCTGCTTAGCACACAATGCTACTTAACTGACTAACACAGCAGTCTCTTTATAACCTTACTGTATTTATATTATCTTTAAAAGCAACAACTCTGTTCACAATATTTGTATAAATCACACAATTTTCATTGATTTACATAATTTTATGACATCATTCCGGAGAGTACCATACATGCACACCGCATGCACACACATGTCATTCATTTCACTGAATTGTTTACTCATCAATGGAGTGAATGACTTGGAAATGCAGTTGAGTGCAAATTATGTCTGAATGCATGATAGGGTTTCTACAACTGGATCATAAAAGGAAGCTGTTTTTTTCCTTTTGTTATACATTTTATTTATTTATTTTATTTTGTGATTTATTTTTCATTAAGTTGATTTTCAAAATGCCACCATCAATCACTTGAATGTCAGTACTTGCATTTTGATAAATCAGCATATTTTCATAAGAGAAACCTGTCCATGTATCAGGGTTTAGATGGTCAGTTTGTAGTGTAGTCTGCATTACATCCAAGTACATGAAGACAAAACGAAGCAAACAAACTGTAGTAACTCTAACAAAATCCAACAGTAAAGGAGGTCCGTAAGCCAAAAAGCTGTTATATATTTATTGTTAATAAAATGAAGCGCTTTTCGTTGACGCTAGTGCGCCAACTTCTTCAGATTCAAAAAACATAAAACACATACAAAGCAAATAAATAACTTTCCATCCATCATGTGACCGGCATCAACTGCAACACCTATTCAAACTAGTCACCTGCTTAAAGTGACATTGCCTATTAAAGTATTTAAAAATACTATATCTACAATGTTATCATTAGAACCACGTATTAAGTAACACACAGTGCAAGCGATCGCATAAAACTAAGTGCGTAAGATAGTAGTCGGCAAGTTATAAGTGTACAAGTACTACAGAATAAAGCACACTGACTTGGTACTTATCATTGACATCTTAAAAACACATCTCTAAACAATTCAAGTATACCAACAGCCAACTATATACAATCAGTCAGTCAATAACCAACAAAAGACATTAAAAATAATAACAACATATAAACCGCATGAATGAAATAGTTAATTAATTTAACATAGGGTTCAAGTGTACTTGGGCTAAATAAAAATTCCATCTCTAATTTTGATAGTATCACGTTGTATTACACATACAATGTGGTAATCTACCCCATTCATTTTATCTACACATAAAGACCCCTGGTGAAATAACAAGTTAGAATGTCATCTATTTAAGCTCTCTAATTTCAAAAGGCAGGAAATATTACAAGCGTCATTTAAGCCAGGGCTTAAAAATGCGTTGTCTAACCTGCCATAATAGCTGACGTTCTTCAAGGATCAAGTTAAATGGTCCTCCTCTTAGGTCGAAACTTACATGATCAATGACTTTAAAAAGGAACTTCTGGTTACTGTGCTCCATAAGGTGCTTTGCTAAAGGGTTTTCTTCTTTTTTCCTTTCTGTAGCATAGGTGTGCTCATAGACTCTTTCCTTTAACTTACGTTCGGTTTTACTGACGTAAAGGGCTGGGCATACCTGGCACCTAGCTATGTAGACCACAAGTTTAGAATTACAATGATATTTACTCCTTAGTTTGTAGTTCCTACCATGGATGTCAATACTTTCACCTATCTCAATGTGTTTGCACATTCTGCAATGCCCACAGATGGTCATCCCTACTTGTTTTGAAAATGGGCCCGTATTTCTTCTTTCAAGCAAGTTTTTAAGATTTGCTCCTTTCTTAAAAACAAGATTTGGTACTTGACCAAGTTTACTGGTCAAAGACCTATCGAGTAGAATAAGTTCCCAATTTTTGTTGGGAATAAGTCGAATCATGTGACTATCATTGCTAAAAATCTTGTAAAACTCATTCGGAACTCGTTAGTTGACCTCACAATTTCTACTTGTTCTACAGTTGAAAAATCGTTGTTACTATTACCCCTAATTGGACTCAAAGAATCGTCACACATTCCACTTAATAAGTTGTTGTTAAGCAAAGGTTTAAATAAACCAATTTGTCTCTTATGGCTACCTTCCAGTACCAAAGAATGAATCAGATGTAATGGGTACCCACGTTGTTCGAACATATTACTTAACTGCAGGCATTCATCATTAAAGTCTGACTCCAAAGTAGTCATCCTTGCTGCTCTAATAAGTTGTCCTTTTACAATCGAGCGCTTCTGATGAAAAGGATGATAGCTAGAATAATGAAGAAACGAGTTGGAATACGTCTCTTTTCAATATATTCTAGACACATATCTGCTATTGCAAATGTCTTTGACAAGTTTACAGTCCAAGTAGTCTATGCTACTTGAACTGAAACTAGATGTAAATCTTAAGAACTCAGTAGTTGAGTTCAGGTAGCCAATAAACTCTTGTGCCTGATGTTCGTTACCTTTAAATAGGACAAAAATGTCATCTAAGAATCTAGTATAAAATACAAGGTTCGCCCTGTGTTGGGGATGTGTAAAAATAAATTCATTTTCCCAAAATGCCATCACCAAATTGATGAAACTTGCTCCACAGGGCGAACCCATAGCTACACTGCAATTCTGTAAGTAGAACTCATTATTGAACACAAAAAAATTGTAGGTTAAAATAATGTCCAATCAGAGTTCCACCAGATGGATTTCCTGCGGTGGAGCATCCCTAGATTTCATCATGAGGCTTACCCACTCAATCCCTTCCAAATGTGGGATTGATGTATATAAATCTTTAACATCAATAGTTAAAAAGTTGTTATCTTTATCAAACCTCAAGTTGTTAATTTTGTCCAAAAACGACCAAGATTCTTTACAGACCTGTGGCTCTAATGAAATATATTTCTTCAAAATTGAGTCTACGACTTTGGCACAAGGGTAAGTAATAGACCCTCTTCCATCAATAAGAGGTCTCATTGGTGGATCAGTAGGGTTTTTATGGACCTTAGGGATACCAAAAAGTACTGGAATTTTAGGCCAAGAAAGTGTAATGTAGTTGTAAATATCAATATCTATCAGTGACTCAATAAATAAGTCGTTAAAATAACTCTTAATACGACCATATGCAACATTCACTTCGTTTAATGACACTTTTGAGTAAGCTTCACTATTCAATAAAGCAAGCATTCTATTGTTGTAATCAACAAAATCAAAGATAACTACCCCACCCCCTTATCTGGCTTCACTACTCTTACTGAAGAAGATCTTAACAAATTTAGCAAGTCATTTTCATATGGTGTAATGTTAAACTGCTTGTTACTATTACCAAGTTTGTGTTCTTCCATGAAATGTCGGAAATCCAGTTCACAAACTTGTTCAAATGTTTTTAAAGTCTGATGTGGGGGGGGGGTTAAAAGTACTCAACACTCTAAAGTCATTATTGGATGTGGTGTTGTTACCAAATAGGACCATTAAGTTAAATTTTCTAACGAATAGTTTCAAGTCAAGGACAAGGTGGTCCAATCTAGAAGGTTTACTGGGAGCAAACGTATTTTCCTGTGCTAGAAGATCAACTAGCACAGGGTCAATGTTCAATGAAGAATAATTAAAGATCTTAAAATCCCCAGTTGAATTTATATACACTATGTACAATTGACCTTAACAAAGGAGGGAAAAAAAATAAAATATATGAAATTAGTAACAAAAATGTATAATATTCAATTAATAAAGTATAAAGTTATGCATTAATTATTTAGGGTTCATTTTTAATGACTCAGTAAGAGTTAAAATGTTTTCCCAAGGATTGTTTGTCCATGTTTTAGGTGAAATTCTCGATTCCTTCACCTTGAATTCTAATGTTGCTGTTTCTTCAATCCATCTCAAGAATTCTTCCAGAGTAGGTTCTTGTGAAGACTTCCGCTTTCTAGTTATACATTTCCTTGTCACAGCTAGTATGGACCAAAGTAGGTATAGATCTTTTTTATTCATTCCAATAGTATCAATAACATTTAAGAGGACTAAAGATGTGGTTAAAATAAAGATATCTGTGAATATAGCTTGGAGAAAAATAGTAATTTCTTCCCAGAATTGTTTTATATTAATGCAATCAAAAAATATATGAGACCAATCAGCTTTACAGTTTAAAGAACATCTCCAACAAATGGATTTATCATGTGAATTGAATCTGGCTAGTTTATCAGGTATAATAAATGCTCTGTGAATATATTTCCACGTACACATTTTCCATACTTGTAAATTAAATGTTAAGTTAACCGAACATAAAAGATTTATTTTACTCTCAATAGATAGATTAGTGTTTCATCCTTTTGCTATGAAATTCCAGTATCTTGAATTAGGGTTAGTTTTATATGTTATCAATATTTTGTATAATTTTGAAATTAGATTCATCCAATTATAATTGTCGTAAATAACTTCAGATATTAGACTTATCAACTTTGGACTAGTTTTATAAGGAAAATTAATAATTTTACTATTAAGATCCTTAACATATGATAATATGCTTTGTAATATCAACCGATCTGCTGAGGGAATGTCATATTTATTCTGAATTTGTTGAATGTCTAATACTACTTGATTCTCAATACAATGCTACTAACAAGTGAAGTTTTTCTCCTCCCATCTAGTTAAGATAATATTATGAATTTTATTGAAGAAATTCTGTATAGAGCTAAAGGGTATTATCAAGTCTAGCCAAATCTTAATATCCATGTTAGTATATATAAATCTTATGAATAAATTGTCAGTATTATTTATATAATTTAAGTTTGTTGGTTTTGTTATATTATATTGAATATTAACAGTCAAAATGTGCCACATCCTATTATTTTGTTCACTTAATATACAATATTTAATGATTTTATTTTCATTTAGAAAAATAATAGTGTGCAATGTCTTTCATGTTGAAGAATAATTAGGATCTATCCAATTAATGATAGTTCTCAATATGGAAGATTTTATGTATGATTTTACATCTGGAAGTTTAATTTCACCAATTTCCCAAGATCTAATATGATGTGTATGGGCTATTCTGTTTCTTTTTGGATACCAAAGAAAGTTTAATAGAATTTTATTTATTGCTTTCAAGATTTTCTTGTTAGGTATTGTAGGAATAGCTTGTGCAATGTAGTTAATTTTTGTAAGTATTGTCATTTTTATTATTTGTAATCTGTCTCTCAAGAACATTTTATTCCAGCTTACTATTAACATTTTTATTTTATTAATTATGTTGCTATGATTTGTGGCTATGGTAGATTCCAAATTATCACATAGTGTTATTCCTAAATATTTTATTAAGGGAACTTGTTTTCCTATCACACAATTTGTAGTTAAGGTAAATTCTCTCTTTTTATTCAAATGTATATAATTAGATTTTCCCTGTTAAATCTAAGGCTGGAAATATGATAAAACCTTTCCACGCTTTCATCTAGTTTTTGTACTGATTTCTCCAAGACAGATAACGTGAGTAAAACATCATCAGCAAATAACATATTGTTTTGAGTTGACCATATACATCTATAAAAAACAACAAAAAAACAAAAAACAGTCTTAAAAAAGACTAAACGATGAAAAACAACAGTGATTCCAAGTGGAAAATTTATTATTGAAACAGGTCTTAGCGCCTCGGCCACCACAGCCTTCAATGAGCACACAATACATGGTAAAGATACATTCCCTTATATACAGAGTGTAAATAACTTAATTAATAATAAATCAATTAAATAATTAAGTATTAAAAAACTGCAATCCCTGTTAGATAAAAACCCATACCAAAGATACAAAAATATAATATAAATATAACACACAATATCTAACCTATTATATCAAATATTTCCAATTAATCTCCATATTTAAACCAAAAGGTGATAATGTATTATATTTCAATATAAAAATAGATTCTTTATATAATAACATATTTTTTAACAATCTATGATTTCCTTTTTTAATAAAGATCTGTTCTAAAACAGTAGCTTGTAACAAATCAGCATTCTGGTTATGGGTTTGTAAAAAATGTAAAGCCACAGAATGATCTGTGGCACCCCTTTTAATATTACAAATATGTTCCTGTAATCTAAGTTTAAATTTCCTCTTAGTCTCTCCAATATAAAATAGATTACAAGGACATTTAAGGCAATAAATAACTCCCTCTGAGTGACAAGAAAATTGTTTATTAGGTATGAACCTTTTGTTATTTATTCTGTCGAAGGATATTCTAATAAATTGGCATATATTGCAAGACTGACAAGCAAAAGTACCAAAATTACTTATTGGAAAATTTAACTGTTCAACAGGATGCCTAAAATATGCTCTTATCAACATATCCCCCAAATTTTGTCCCCTTTTATATGCCACCAAAGGACTAGAGGGAAGCAAATTACCCAATATTCTATCCTTCAGCAAAAACTTCCAATAATATTGAACTGCATCCCAAATTTCTTGGCTTACCAAATTATATGTAGTGACAAAATAAACATCATCCACTGAGGCCTTTTTATTTTGTTTAAATTTATTCCTTGGCAAAAGATGTTTTTCCCTAGAGGTCAAGAATTTATCAACAGATTCCAAAATGGAATCCATAGAATAACCTCTGCATAAGAAAACATAAATAAGTTGATTTATTTGTCTCTCCAGATCTACGGAATCATTGCATAGTCTACATATACATCAATGCCTGATATATTAAAGTTGTGGCGTACTAATGAGGCAAATAATTCAATTCCTAAGGCAAACAGGATGGGAGACATCGGACATCCCTGCTTTGTACCTTTGTTTATTTCAATAGCTTTCGAGGGAAATGGACCAAGTTTTACATAAGCCAAATTGTTTTTATAAATATTCTTTATTAGCATAATAAAATTAGTAGGAAATTCAAACAATTCTAAAGCCTTAAAAAGAAAATCCCAGCTCAACAAATCAAAGGGTTTTTCTATATCCAAAGCTACTATTAGAGCTTCTTGGCTGTTTCTGTTTAGAAAATCTATGAGTGTTAGAATTCTTTGTATATTATCATGTTTGTGTCTTTTATAAATGAATCCTGTTTGATCCTCATTTATTATGTGTGTCAATGATTTTTTAATTCTACTAATATTGACATGAAGATTTTATAATCACTGCTAAGTAAAGATATTGGCCTATAAGATTTGCACTTTAAAAACTATTTGTTTGATTTTATAATGGGTGTAATTAAAGAGTATCTCCATGAAATTGAAGGTGTGTTTTGTGCTAGAATTTCATTCAACATTTTGTGAAACAATGATATTATTGAAGATGGAAATATCTTTTACAATTCATTAATTATTCCATCAATTTCTGGTGTTTTATTACTTTTACTTTCCTTGATTTTTTTGAGTAATTTCTTTTAGAGATATTTGTTTTTGAATTTCTAACTTTAACTTTTCTGGTATTGCCTTTACTTTTACTAATTTCAAGCCTAAGTTGCTGTATTAGTTATATGTAAAGTATCATTATAATGGTCAGAGAAATAATGTTTAAATGCATCTAGTATATCATTTATATCAGAAACCTTTTTGTTTTTTTTTTCCTTCCTTCATGTATAATACTTGTAATATTATTTTCAATTGAATGTTTTTTTAATGTTATTGCTAAATTATGCATATGTTTGGGTGATACTGCATAGGAACTAAGTTTTAACCTTTCGACAGCTATATTAGTTTTGTGAGTTAGGATTTCATTATATCTTTTGTTTAAGTCTTCCAATGCTTTTTTATGATTATTTTGTGTGTAAGTATATGAATTACAAGTGAGATCTGTAATTTGTTTTAGGATGTTACATAATTCTGATTCCAACTCTTTTAGCTTGTTTTTATACCATGAAAGAATTTTTCCATTTTGGTAAGCTTTCAAGGTATCCCAAAGATTAATTACATTTATTTCAGTAGTGTTGTTTTTATCTAAAAAGAATTGTACTTCTGAATCTAGCCAAGGTTTAAACTGTTTTAATTTTGTAATGCAAGCTGGAATTCTTGTCATAAAAATTAATTTCTTATAATCTGTATGTATTTTGAGAATGAATGAATTATGGTCTGAAAAGGGACAAGGGATTATGGAAAATTTTATTACTTTTGAATTTAGCTCTTGAAATATGACGATTTTATCAATTCTTGTATGTGTCCCAAATCTGTGGTCTTGGTGTGAAAATAATAATGAATTGTTCTCCTTTTAACTAAATGTATCAATTAGATTTAAGCTTTCTTCCCATTCCTTAAGTAGCTTCCCTATAGAACTTACACATACATTTCTTTTGCTTGTGGTTTCTAATTTATCCAATATACAATTAAAGTCACCTCCCAAAATCAAATTTCCTTTATATACTCTAGTTATTAGATCCATGTGTTTTCTTATTGTCCCAACCCCAATATCTGGAAACCAATATATATTTACTAATGTCCAGAGTCTATTGTTATATTTTACTATTACTATGGCTATGAGTCCTTCTTTATCTTCATATTTGTAAATTATTTGAGGCATAGTGACATTTTTTTCCATAAAATTAAAGTTCCCCTAGTATTTTTCTTATATGAAGTGTGAGATAAGATCATATATTCATTAGGATTCCAGCTAAATGTATCATTTGTTTTGAAGTGAGTCTCTTGAAGAAATACTATTTGTACCTTATTTAATTTCATATATCGTAATAAATTAGATCTTTTCCTTGGATTGTTTAAACTGTTAGTGTTTAAAGATAAAATAGTCAAGTCCATTCTCAGTATTTAACTTTACATCATTTTTGTTTTGTATTATATTTTGTAATAGCATACCAAATGTAAAATGTGTAACTACTATGTTAATAATTCTCATTGTAGTCAATATTTTAATTTTGGTCAAATAACTTAAAATAGAGTTTAGTTCAGGCCAATAAAAAAATAAAAAACAAAAAATGACAAAATTACTTGTATAACAAGTATATAAATATTTTTATAAACCCTCTAATGTACATGAAGTGAAATACACTTCCAATCTGCTAGATGAGAAGAAATCTAACAGATTGCCTACCATAATTTCCCTCATGAAAAAAGAAAGAAAAAAAATCTAACCCCTTTTGAGCTCCAGTACACCTTTTCTCTTATATTGGAAATTTAACAATATTAGTTATTATTTTCCCTATATAACTATTAATAATGAATTAACATAATGTATGGAAATAAGTATTGATTTCGTAATACAATTTAATTTTAGATTAGATTAGTCTTCTTTTTCAGAATATAATCATCCTATCATGCACTACTTAAACATTCATAAAGTCAAATCTCATTTATAACACAGTAAATGTTGTTTAACATTAGTTCTCTTTAGCCTGAGAGTAGCATATATACATATTAATAGTCTCCAATATTCTGATATGATCAATATACTAATGATTATGTCAGATAAACACTCTCCTATATACTAAAATATATTATAAGTGAGTGATGTAGATTTAAAAATGTATCAGTAAGTGAAGATAAATACTGACAAGTCTACTCAGAACACTTGTATTATACTACAAAAACTATGTCCATAGAATGAGCCCTTAGAGTTGTGTTCACTAGAGATGATAATGTAAATATGTTTGAGTGAACAATGCATGTCATAAATCTCTACATATCACTCACATGCTTTCAATTAGAGACAAATGAAAGCATAACCAGATTCACATTATTTTATGTCCACCTATGAATGCAGTTGTAACAAATTAAAATAAAAAATGAACAAAGACAACATTAGACCATAGTGATCACTCAGTGATGATGAAACAGAAGCAATTTGCTGTGATAAGTGGCCATGTGGGTGTGCAATTTATAAACTTCTTAATACTAATGCATAGTTATAATATCAATTCATATTATGAGAATGTCATCACAGAATATTGAACAAAATGCTAATCAAGACAGAGCATTACTGAAGCTGTTCTGCACAACTACAGTTCCTTAGAAGCTTTATAATAGAGTGTTTATCAAAGACGGCATCATGCAGCAAGATACAAGAGTAGGCAGACTCCCTTCTTTGTTATTAAACTGTTAAAAGTAATGACACTCTAAAAAATACAAAACCTATTAAGCTGAACAGTACCTTAAGAAGTTTCTCTATCTCGTGTCTATTTAATTAGTGTTCTACTTGAATTTCTCATCAAGAATTACAATTTACAAATTTGCCTTATTTTACTACTTGAAGCAGTAGCAAAAGCAGACCATGAAGACATTTTCTCATGGGCCCTTTACTTTAAAAAAATAAAGATGAAATTCCAAGGTGAACTCATTTTACCAACCATCTCATTAAGAACCGGATCTCCTTATTATTTAAACAGTTGTCAATATTCAGTAAAAATATCAGCTGTATAAAAGTGAGCTATACAACTAATGTCTGAAGGATTAAAGGTAGTTTATGTTATAAATCCCTGCCTTAACCAGATGTGTAGCATACAGAATATCATTTAGGATTTGCGTTTCTTAGGAACCTATGTCTGTAAATGTGTAATTCAAACAATTCTTGGTAGAATGAATGACATGTAAACTACTTTATTATGCTAATTTATGTGCAATTTTACTATAGGTTTCCCAGTACTTCCCCATCATCAAGGCAACTCCCACAATATATCAACAGGCACTCGCAAGACTGGCTGAGATGCCAATTTAAATATTAGTTCTTACAGGCAAAAGCATGTACATCAGTAATCAGAAGCAGTGGGAAAGTTGATAGAGAGAGCAGGTGATAGAAAAAGTATGGCTATGGATAAAAGAGGGAAAATTAGAGATTTTTTTTTAATTTGTAAATAAGAGAGGAGAGTAGTAGTAGTAGTTAGAATCAAGTGAAATATGAGAAAAAGGAATAAGCTAAGTGGGAAAAGAAGGGAAGGAGGTAAATATCAGTAGTGGAGAAATTGAGTGAAAAAGGTATTAGGAGTTAGGGTTTTGTAGTGAGAATTACATACAAATTGAGAAGGGGATGCATGCAAAGAGGGTCAGTTGATTAAGTTCATGGTGGTTGTGTACAGGAGCAAGTCCAGGTATTTGTATAGTGGAATTTTAGGGTGATTTTAAATGGGAGGCACTATGTAATAGATCTGATTGTTACAGGAAGCTTATTCCAGTGGATAGAGGGAAGATAGTTGTAGAGGGTTTCACCAACTGACTTTTTAGGTTTATAGATGTCAAGGAGGTTTTGGTTGGTGCTTCTAAGTTTTCTGGTTGGGAGGTGGTAATTTAAGATGTTGGAAATGTTAGGGCAGAAGAAAGGTTTGTAGAGGATGAAGTGGATACTATTAAGTTGATAGAAAAGAAGTTGATTGGGGAACTCAAGCCAGTTCAGTGTTTTCAAAGCCAAACAGTGATGGGATTTAGGTTGAGTGCTGGCGGCAAATCTAGCTATTTTGTAATATGTATTTTCCATCTTATTCAGTAGTGTTGCCTGTAGGTTAGTGAGGATTTGGGAGCCATAGAAGAGACAAGATAGGAGATAAGCAACAGAGAGTAACCATCTTTCCTCTAGTGTGAGATATCTTTTGTTACGGTATAGTAAGCCAAGCTTTTGGTTAGTATTTTTGATACAGTAATTTATATGAACTTTAGTTTATCATGAATTATGACCCCTTAGTAGTTTAGTATGGGATTCAACATTGATGGTGGTGTTGTCTAACTAGGTGATAGTGAAGGCTGAGGTATTATGAGAGTGTGATTTTGGCAGAAATAGAAGTAGTTTAGTTTTCT